>NC_057804.1:224349754-224504755 GCF_018294505.1 Triticum aestivum | reverse complement strand
TGATGAAAAGTTTGACGACCAAACGACTTGCTTCTACTGGTAGATCAGCTCACTCAGCATCTGATGAGTTGGTGGAATGTAGATAAGGTTCTCCTTTTGTGCATGCCCAAGTAGCCAAAAAATAACAGGGGGTGTTCTTTCTTTCTAGTGGGCATCTGCAAGATGCTGGACATCATCAGCGGCAGGAGGAGGACAGAAAAAAAAGTTGCAGTAATTTTTGGGCTGCCAATCATAGTTTACAAAACCATGGCCAGAATCTTATTTGAGACAGTGGCCTCTGGCCGGTGTGTGTGTGGCATCTTTCTCGGTCCCTGATCTAAACATATGATCCTTTTTGACCACTGATTTGGCATGCTGGACAGTGTCAATGGGTGCCCATTTCTTATCTGTCAACGGTAACAAACCCAACAAGTAATTTACCTATTTATCTATATCTATATCTATATCATATCAATATATGAGAGTTCTTGAGATCGAACAAATCTCATCCGTTGAACTGCATCTATTCAACGGTCTATGTCGCCTGGTATTTAGCACCTCCACCTTTTAATATTATGCCGAATATTAATGTCAACATTAACCACTACCTAATATTAACATGCAATTTATATCTAATGTCAATAAACATGCAATTTGTATCTTGCCTAATACTAACGCGCAATACAATTAGTATCTTATCTAATATTAATGTACATTGCACATGCAGTTACTCGTGATGTAGAACATAGCTGGCCAAATGGGCCGGCCCGACCCAGCATGGCCCGGCCGATTGTAATCATGCCTAGCACGGCCCGGCCCCTAGGCACTATTATGATATGGGTCGTGCCGTGCCGGCGCGCGTGCTGCAGCCTGCAGCCCAGATACGGCCCAACTGCTAATCGGGCTGGGCCGCCGGCACGTCAGGGACGCTAGTCCGGCTGCTATTTGGCGCACTGGGCGTTTTTAGCCTATTTTTACCTGGGCCGTATAGAGCTATAAAAAATAAAAAAAATCGGGTTGTTCCGTGCCGGCACGTGTGCTCAGCCTAGCAGCCCAAGCACGGTCCAGGGCATGCTGCGTGCTGGGCCCGGCCCGTTTAGCCCATGCCGTGCCGGTGTGCTTGTGGGCCGGCCTGGTTGGCCCTACCCATTTGACCAGCTATAATCTAGAAAGGAAAACACGTGGCTTCCTCTAGTCGACACAGGCAGCGAGTCCGACCTAGACTCCACCTCCCATTATTCATCCGTCTTTCCCTAGCTGTAGCTGAGCTAGCCGATGGAAAATCTGGCCATGCTTTTGAGGAGAGCAGCGGCGAGGCGTTTCCTTCCGGCGTTGTCTGGTCAGCTGGGTCTAGACACCTAGTCTGACCCGGCGAGCAACACAGTCGGGTAGCGCTTTGTCCGGACAAGTTGTTCAGCCGGGAGGCGTGCGAAGTGCAAGGCGCGATGTGGTGCGTGCACGCGATCTTGGATAGGGATGTTGTGGATCTGGCGTCTGCTGGTGGGCGAGGTCTGCAGGTTACCCGGCGGTGGTTGGCGGATCTATTGGCGCAAGGTTGTGTGGTGGCTGGTGTTGGGAAAAGTAGTAATGTCAAAATTTTCTTACGCACACGCAGGATCATGGTGATGCATAGCAACGAGAGGGAAGAGTGTGTCCATGTACCCTCGTAGACCGAAAGCGGAAGCGTTAGCACAACGCGGTTGATATAGTCGTACGTCTTCACGATCCGACCGATCAAGTACCAAACGCACGGCACCTCCGAATTCTGCACACGTTCAACTCGATGACGTTCCTCGAACTCCGATCCAGCCGAGTGTCGAGGGAGAGTTCCGTCAGCACGACGGCGTGGTGACGATCTTGATGTTCTACCGTCGCAGGGCTTCGCCTAAGCACCGCTACAATATTATCGAGGAGGACTATGGTGGAGGGGGGCACCGCACACGGCTAAGAGATCAAGAGATCAATTGTTGTTCTGTCTAGAGGTGTCCCCCTGCCCCCGTATATAAAGAAGTGGAGGAGGGGGAAAGGGCCGGCCCCTATGGCGCGCCCTGGAGGAGTCCTACTCCCACCGGGAGTAGGATTCCTCCCCTTCCATGTAGTAGGAGTAGGAGACAAGGAAGGGGGAGAGGGAAGAGAAGGAAGGAGGGGGCGCCGCCCCTCCCCCTAGTTCAATTCGGACTAGTCATTGGGGGGGGGGGGGCGCGGCCTGCCTCTCTCTCTCCCCTAAAGCCCAATAAGGCCCATATACTTCTTCCCCCGTATTCCCGTAACTCCCCGGTACTCTGAAAAATACCTGAACCATTCGGAACCTTTCGGGTGTCCGAATATAGTCATCCAATATATCGATCTTTACGTCTCGAGAACTATGTAGACATGACCGAGACACGTTTCCGGTCAATAAGCAATAGCGGAACCTGGATGCTCATATTGGCTCCTACATATTCTACGAAGATCTTTATCGGTCAAACCGCATAACAACATACGTTGTTCCCTTCGTCATCGGTATGTTACTTGCCCGAGATTCGATCGTCGGTATCTCAATACCTAGTTCAATCTCGTTACCGGCAAGTCTCTTTACTCGTTACGTAATGCATCATCCCGCAACCAACTCATTAGCCACATTGCTTGCAAGGCTTATAGTGATGTGCATTACCGAGAGGGCCCAGAGATACCTCTCCGACAATCAGAGTGACAAATCCTAATCTCGAAATATGCCAACTCAACATGTACCTTCGGAGACACCTGTAGAGCTCCTTTATAATCACCCAATTACATTGTGACATTTGGTAGCACACAAAGTGTTCCTCCGGTAAACGAGAGTTGCGTAATCTCATAGTCATAGGAACATATATAAGTCATGAAGAAAGCAATAGCAACATACTCCCTCCGTTTTTTTAGTCCGTATATAAGGTTTGGTCAAAGTCAAGCTTTGTAAAGTTTGACTAAGTTTATATTAAAAAATATAAACATTGACAATATGAAATTAATATTACCAGATGCACTACGAAATGTATTTTCATACTATATAGTTTTAATATTGTAGATGTTCATATTTTTGTATATAAATTTGGTCAAACTTTGTGTAGGTTGACTTTGATCAAATCTTATATGCGGAGTAAAAAGAAACGGAGGGAGTACTAAACGATCGAGTGCTAAGCTAACGGAATGGGTCAAGTCAATCACATCATTCTTCTAATGATGTGATCCCGTTAATCAAATGACAACTCATGTCTATGGCTAAGAAACACAACCATCTTTGATCAACAAGCTAGTCAAGTAGAGGCATACTAGTGACACTATGTTTGTCTATATATTCACACATGTATTATGTTTCCGGTTAATACAATTGTAGCATAAATAATAAACATTTATCATGAAATAAGAAAATAAATAATAACTTTATTATTGCCTCTAGGGTATATATTTCCTTCAGCTGGTTGGCACGAGGTGGGGCCATGGCGGCTAGTAGAGTATACGAGTCGGTGCCCTAGCGAGGAGCTCCTGGCCAGGGGCCTGCAATGGCCTAGGTTGCTCAGTCTAATAACACTCTTACCCTCAGATCTAGAGCGCCCAAGGCAGTGTGCGATAGCAGGCGGGCCGCGTTTCCTCTGGTGGCTCGCTCTTGCGCTCTAGCTAGGACGTGCTACTCATACTAGATGACCCGGTTGCGCCAATGGCGCAAGAAGCGAATTAGAAAAAAAATGTTAGTAGTGAGTAAGAGATATAACTCAAAATATAATGCAATGTGGGTTGTATTACATCATGTATTAACCACAAATCATGAAATCAATACCAAGAGGGCAAAATTGACAAATTTGACCTACAAACGAAATCAAATCACAGAATGAACTGCTCGTGAAACTATTTCACGCGGCTGACCTTTTTGTGTGACGCCCGACACGAACGCGCCACACTACACTATGCAACGCCTCGCAGATAGGCGCTGCACGCCTAGCCAGCGTGTGTGATCCAAAAATTACTAAATCAGTGTGCAGCGCCTGAGAGCTAGGCGCCACACTATACAATGTAGCGCCTAGCTTCTAGGTGTTGCACTAGTGGTTGTTTCATTTTGTAGTGCAACCACTAGTGCAGCGCCTGAGAGCTAGGCGCCACACTATACAGTGCAGTGCCTAGCTCGTAGGCTCTGCACAATGACTTAACAATTTTTAGATAGTTTGGGGTGCAACGCTGGCCAGACGTGTAGCGCCAATCTATGAGGCGTTGCATAATGTAGTGTGGCGCCTTCGTGTCGGGCGTCACATAAAAAGGTTAACCGCGTGAAATAGTTTCACGGGTAGTTCATTCTGTAATTTGATTTCGTCCACAGTTCAAATTTGTCCAATTTGCCTACCAAGAGAACCAAATAATGTCACCACCTCTGTACTAACAACCAACATTTTAGCACAAGGAGTATCACAGGAATGTTTACTTGCGCACATTAGGAGTATCACAATTACAGCTAAAGAGGCATTGTCCTCACTGCTATCCTTGAGCCCTTCACAAGGAGAGTTCCAAGCTTCGCAACTTCTTCCTCCAGCTCTGCACATGACCCTCAGTTACGAACCTCATCCCTCAGCTATGATTATTTCAAGATGAAATCAACATGCTATTTCTGTCACATGGAACATGTTTAGAATTTAGTCAGTCTCACTAATCTTTCAGCTACAAAGGCAAAAATAAAAATGGCATGATCAATAACTAAAAAAACTGAAACAATAATGCTTGTAGCATTAAAAAACCGAGAAAGTGAATTGAGGACAACAGAACAATTATTTGTAACAACGGCAAGCTTGGCTGATGCAAAATGATCACTCTGAAACTATATCTTTAGAACCAAATTAAAAAGGAACAAAATAATCTAATACTCCCTCCGTTCCAAAATAACTGTCTCAACTTTGTACAAAAACATCATGTATCTTTAGGACCAATTTTTAGACCATGGTACCACATAAATCAAGAATTAGACATGTGAGATTGCAAAGTATCCGTGGTCCGTTACCATGTCACACCAAGGATTTGCACATATAACCTGAAATAACTGCAGCTAGCTTGAAGTCTGAAATCTACCGGGTGACAAACAAAAGCAATACCACCAAACCTTATTCTTATTGGACGAGCACAAGATTTATGAGAAGATAACACACAAAAAATCCTATTTGGTTTCTGGATGCATGCACTTTCTGGATTATTGTGCACATCAAAACATTGAAGAACATTCCTAGGAGAGCCATTGTAGCACAACTAAGTAAACCAAAAATCAAAAAAGAGAAGTGAGTTTGTATCATGTAATTTAGCAATGTATCAGCCCATATCACCATTTATTTTTCAGAGACCAAAGAAAATGACACAAGTTTTCCTATTCTTTCCTGTACCTTTCTACAGGAATGCTCTTTATTTACGAGCGCCACACAGACTATTTCTACTTGGCGGTAGGTTGGACACAACAATCCTCGTCGCGAGCTGCAGAAGAACCACACACGCACATACGTCAGGCAAGAGACATGAACACGGGCACCGTGAGGGGGGAACGGAACGGACCGGAAGGGGAGAGACAAATCAAAAGAGGGAACGTACGGAGGCATAGTCAGGCTGGGAGGCGGTGAGCGTGGCAGCGGTCTCGGCGGCGAGCTCGTTGAGCTGGCTGGTGGTGACACCCATGTATACCCTAACGCAGACCTTCTGCGCGATGAGCACGGGGTCGCAGTGCTCTTGTCGAAGTGCCCATAGCTGAGTTTCTTGAGCTGCACCGTGATCTTGTCGAAGTGCACCGTCTCCGTTCGCCCATCCTGCTTCACGACGTACATGGCCTCAAAAAACTAACAAAAACATACTCATGTGCATCATCCAAACAGGCAATGGTTTTGCCTGTTTGTACATCAGAATCAATAATTGAATCATCAACAGATTGGTATATGCAACATGCTTAAATATCATGCCAGGAGAAGAAGTAAATGCCACATTTATGAATAACTGTACATTATGAATGCCATGCTGCATTTTGTAATGGCAATGATCCAAGATAGTTAAATAGATGGTCATTATTAGGAATGCTCCATAGGATCTAAAGACACCTGTGCATGTTTCTTAAGTGTTCTTTCTAAAATTGGATACCCATTTAGCTCTATTAGCTTGACTTGTAGCAATGGGGATACCGCAAAGTTGATCTGTCCTAATAGTCACAGACAACAACCTTGTAGAAGATCATGCCCACCCTTGGTCCTTGGAGGGACGTGTGTTGTAGTGGTAACCACATCAGTGAACTTGAAAGGATATACATGTTCCTACATTACAGAAATGAAACAATAAGCATCTTCACAATAGGACTACATCACTCAGCCAACAGGGCATTTAACGCAAATGCATTGGCTACTGCCAACGATGTCTGTTTCTTACACAGGATAGCCATGAAATTGTTAATCGTATATAAGTACAGGAATGCAAAGAAACCATGATCATTCTACAATTGTTGAAGCAAGTTATTATCTTTCAAGAAATCCTATAGAAAATAAGCAATGTAAAAAGGGGAAACAACTAGGCACGCACTAAGAAACTGATGAACAATATCTGTCCAACTAAACTTCTACACCTAATGAAATCAATATCCTTGCAGAGGGCCCTTTATAATTGGAACAAAGAAACAATTTTAAAAAATAGGGCCCCTCTATTATCACCATAGTCTAGCAGATTAATTTAACACAATTTAGGATGAGTAGAACTATGATATTAAAACTGAACTAATTGTTCTCGCTACTTGTGCTTTCTGATGCCTTGTACACATTCATATATGATACAGTAACACTGGCAGCAATTTCTCAAGCGCAAGAACACATATATTTTCCAACTAACAAATTGTATCTAAAGTCCCCCCAAAAGCTGACTTAGAATCTAATCAAATAAGTCAAAAACTCTTTTTTAGACTAAACAAGTAAAATCCAACCTTCTTGTGGCTACAGTTTAGTCTTCGCTAGAATTTAATCTAACAAGCAGAAACCTCATCAGAATTTAATCCAGAATATGAACGACAATAAAACAATTCTAAGCAAACAGGAGGAAGAGGGGAGCAAAGCTGACAGGGAAAGGTTGTCGGGGCGTGCTGAGGGCTTGCTTTCAGAAAAACTCTCCCACAGGCTTGCTCCACACTCACCGTTGCTCTTGACCGTGACCGTAAATTTCTGGGAATATATGTTCCCTCTATATATTTATGCTGGATTTTTGGAGAGATGCATAACATAATATCTTTCAGTTTCAAATCCATGAGTTTGTGTAGATTTCGTTTGTAAAACTTTGTATAGATTAGGTTCTGAACTATCTTTATGAAACCTTTCGTAAGATCTGAAGTCAATCCTGTCAATTGTGTAAAGATCCGACGAATAGATGGGCAAGGAAACCAAGTGGTGTCCGGGGAGTGATGGCTCGGATAGCTTGGTAATGATATCAGTAAGTAATTATTGTGCAAACAATAACTAATGCAGGTTCCAGGATCTCGTGTGTTGCTGCTGATTACCGAAGGCATAATAGACAAACTCTAATCGATCTAGCTAGTCCAGGCACGACAAGAATGGGCCGCTGCATTGTAAGGTATATGCAAGATTCAGAAACATATGATTTTGTTACTTTTGACTCATAACTGAACGAAGCTAGGCACCCGAATACCATGCAAGAATCCAGAGGGAAGCATAGCGCAAGTGCGACCCTCGCTGACCACCTAGAGGCACGGTAGCAGTAATGCACCAAGATCTGTCTATTCAAGAGGTAAACAAGAACACATCCTCGTTTGATATCATGATATGCAAGCAAATTTCAAGCACACAGGGTTGATATGCAAACAAATATCACACACACGGGGAGACCGCCCAAACAAGCACATCAGCTCACATCACCTTTTAGTAGACAAAAACTGAGCAAGAGAGACCCAACCTTGTTGATAATGACACGGAGGACCCAACAAATAGAGAACATAGATCAGCCTGCAAGAAGAAAGAAAAGAGAGAATGAACAACATACCAGCTCATAGACATTTCATGAAACACGTCAGGAGCATTGTATCGGAAGAACACCTGACCTTCGTATGATAATAATGAACAACAGTAGAATGGAAGGATCAGTGGCAAATTGAACGAATGAGAGCAACCCCGACGATCTAAAGCTTCAGACCACCAATATCATCATAAACCATGTTTGTTGGCATTGCTAAAAAAACAGTAGAATAAGCAAAGAAAATTTCAGTTAACCACATGGTACACAAAACAAAGGGCATTTAAATCCCCAAACCTGAAGATATGCTACAGGAGCACATGTACATTTGATAAAAACTAATGTACATGTATATGCATGGTTACTAAATATGGCAACAATATATATGGCACAATAATTTACCCCCGTCACTGAAATCTGAAGTCAGTGTGTTTATACACCCAGCTAAAAATCTAGGAAATGCAAAATAAGAATCTGAATGCCAAATAAAAATTAATCTGGCTGGGCAACTCGGCTACTCCGAGCTCCCCCAGATTGAACACTCGCTGGTCGCCCGATTCTGTCTTTTACATCATCTGAGCTGTCTAATTTTCACAATCTATTTTCACTTTGTGGTTATTTTTCCTCTTCTATGACTGGTGGGCTTATTATTGTGCTTTACCTGATTAGTGATTTGAATGATTAGTAATTTACCTGAGAGTATAAGTGTCACAAGTATATTCATTAACTGCCCTCGTACAACCTGCAAATTGATTATGGAATGAGCTTCTGACGGGAAATAGAAAACAAAAAACACACAAGAACAGTAGGTACCTGACATAGCTCTAGCATGGTAAACTGTTTTGAGTGCTTCCAGTCATCTTTGGTGCTGACTTGTATCTGACCATTGCCCTGCTCATCGAGATCACTGTTGCACCGCGACTCACGGCAAGGCCCATTTGCCAAGTATGCTTCAACTGCCAACAGACAAGCAATTTTGCATAAACCAATTGAGGCCTTTTCACTAATTAAATCTACAAAACCATTTAGTAAAACCCACTGGAACTATCCGACTATAGGACTAAATCAATGAAACATAACAGCAGCTGCAGAAACCACTCTAGACCTTTTTCACAAACTAAAGGCAACATTTTAGGTTCTAATTAACCCTGGGGGCTGCAGCTGCTGTTATGAAAATCACTCTCTTCCTATCAATTTTCAGAAAATGGTTTAGAGTGGTTTATGAAAATGGTCCAAAGTGGGTCCTGACTAAATTGATAGGAAGAGAAGGAATGGGGGTGTTCTAGAACGATTGCTACACATATGGCATACATCTGAAAAGGGAAAAAAGAACACCCTAAATACAAACCTGAAGAAAACAGGATAAAATAACCCGATGTATGAACTGTAAACTGATGAGATTATTAGTAGACATGATAAAATATGTATGTACAGGTAATTAATTAATAGATTATGAATAGCGAGGATGAAGTTAAATCAAATCTGACAGAAATACGTGCAAAGAACAGCAAGACCCGTCATCCACGCTGGCCATTCCCATCCACGGGATGAGAGAGACAGTGTGTGTACTGTGTACGCAAGGATTTGAGGGGCTGGAGGAATAGATGAGAATCAAGGAAAAGGGAAGGGCAGGAGAATCCACACTTTGGTCCTCTGACCGCTGCAACCCGTGGTCGAAGGTGAAGAGGCGGTGGTGCAGGGGTGGTTGGGGGATTTTTTCGGGGCTCTTCGTCCAGCGGCGGTTGTCCAGGTCGAGTTCCTCCTCCATTGCCTTCTTGGAAGTGAGCGCCCGGGGCGCCGTTGAGCTCGTCCTCCCGCGGCTTCCTCACGACGGCAGCTCCCGGCGCCGCTCACCTACGAGCGCAGCGGCAACGACGGGGCCGGCGGATCTGCGAGCGCCATGGCCATGGCCGTCGCCTGACCCGCTCGCTCTCCCTCTTCTCTTCCCTTCCCTTCCCTTTTGAAAACGGGAGGGGGGAGGTTGCAGGCGGAGGCTGGCCGGAGGAGACGGGCGCGAGTGACCGCGGCTGGCCGGGTGGAGGAGACAACAACAGCGGGGCAGGGAGGTGGGCGCGGTCTAGCTAGGGTTCGGAGGTAGAGAGAAGAGAGGGGCTCGACGCGAGTGCGAGATGGGTAGAAGGCTAGGTTACCTCCACCGGAGCAGCTGCCTTTTTATACGCCTGTATGCGAAATGATGAAAATGCCATCGGCGGGGCACAGAATTAACAGGTGATGGCATGAGCACTATTCATAGCGTTTATAGGGCGACGTGGATGGCTCTGTTCTGCCTAGTAGTTCTTCAAGGTTTATATGTTTAATTCCCTTTTGAAAACGGAGGGGGAGGTTGCGGGTGGAGGCTGGCCGGAGGAGACGGGCGCGAGTGACCGCGGCTGGCCGGGTGGAGGAGACGACGGCGGCGGGGCAGGGAGGTGGGCGTGGTCTAGCTAGGGTTCAGAGGTAGAGAGAAGAGATGGGCTCGGCGCGAGTGCGGGGTGGGCAGAAGGCTAGGTTACCTCCACCGGAGCAGCTGCCTTTTTATACGCCTGTATGCGAAATGATGAAAATGTCATCGGCGGGGCATGGAATTAACAGGTGGTGGCATGAGCACTATTCATATTGTTTATAGGGCGACATGGATGGCTCTGTTCTGCCTAGCAGTTCTTTAAGGTTTATATGTTTAATCTGGTGATAGGTGTGTCCGACATTGGTTTGTAGTTTGTCTGGACGAAAGTCCTGTAATTGCTTGTTGCAGGTGATGACAATTTTTTTTCCTTGTTGGAGGCATCCTTGACGAGTTCGACACCTCTCCATCCTTGAGTTCTCCTTTCCAGGTGAAAACTCAAATCTGACTTGTTGAATCAACGATGGTGACACTCTTAACGTTGTTCCTTCCATGGAAGCATCGTCTTCAAGACCTCATATTTTTGTGGTTGCACCAAGAGCAACTCCAATGCGGCGACCGATTTCATCCGCCGCCGTCCGTTTGGGTCAGCGCAGATACAAAAATCGGCCCAACGCGCCAACCCAAACGGACGCGAGTCCGCCTGCCAACTCATTCTCGGCCCAATTTTGAGCCGGATTTGCGTCGGCGCGGACGCGAGACGGACGCGCGTGCCTACTCCTCCCCCCGGGCCCGCCGGTCGGTGGCAACCACCACCATTTCCCCCCAAAACCCTCCCACGCGAGCGCGCTCCCGCCCCACGCCCGCCATGGATGATGACCTCGACATCGACGTCGCCGCCGTTCTCGCCTTCCTCGCCTCGTCCGGCAAAGGCAAGCCTTGCGCCCCCCACAAGGCCGCCGCGCCGAAGCCAAAGAAGGTGCTGACGCCCGAACAATGGGCAAAGGAAGCGGCCAAGAGGAAGGACCGGAGGCACACGGCGGACGCGGGGGATGAAGCCATCGCGGCGGCCGCCGTCACTGCTGCCGCGCAGCAGCAGGTCACCAACGCCCGCGTCGCGGCGGCAACGAGCGAGGCTCTCTACATGATGGGGTTAAACCCTTGCCAGCCCAGCCTCGTCAATGCCGCCGTGGCCGCTGTGGTCAGCACAGGCTCATCCGCCTTCCCTCGGAGGGTGCTGCCTGACTCGTCCCGCGCATCAGCTTGCACCCCAGTGCCCGGCTTCCACGTCTACCCGCAGGCCTCCCGCCTCTTCGGGGAGTGCTCGCCCGAGGTGAGCGTGGTCGCGCCTTCCACGCCCGCGCCCATCGACCTCAACGCCACACCGGTGGCCGCTAGCTCGTCAGCCGGAGGCGCGAGGAAATGCGCGCGGAGGACGCCAGCCGACCAGCCGCCGGGCGCACGCAACCTGTTCAACGGGATGCCGACCGCCGCCGACTACGACTACATGTAGAACATGATCTTCGAGGGTGGTGCGCAGGCCGCTGGTTTCGATCCCGACGAGACACAAAGCCAGGATGGCCGACGGGCGTTCACGTCGTCCGCTGGCTACAATTAAGATCAGGTCGCCTCCATGCGTGATCAGGTCGGCCTGGACCTGGACGGCTTCCCTCTCGACCATGAGTTTCCGGAGGACTACGGGCTAGAGGAAGAGGATGAGTGCGACTTCGAAGGGGAGCCTTTGGATGAGCTCGCCAACCAAGCCGTTGGGCTGAAGCCGAAGCGCGAGAGCAAGCGGACCAAGGCATACACGGCGGCCGAGGACAAGCTTCTTTGCGGGTGTTGGAGAGACATTGGACAAGACCCCAAGATGGGCACCGAACAAAAGCATTCAACCTTTTGGATTCGTGTCCACCATGAGTTCCATGAGCGCAAGAAGTTTCCGTCGTACCAAATAGTAAGCGCGCGCGGGTGGGTGTCCATTTCGAAGCGATGGAGGGTGATCCAACAAGAGTGCAACAAGTTTTGTGCCACTCTTGAGAGCGTCAAGGCCCACCTCGTTAGCGGCATCGTCATGCAATATATGGTATGCTAGCAAGCCGCCCTCTTTTTGTGTCACCAAGTTTATGCTTGCGTGTTCTTTTGCATACCATTTTGCCAATATGCTTGTATGAAATACATTTGTAGGCATTTCAAGCTTTGGAGGCATTCAAGGTCCAACACAATGGCAGTGCTTCAACCTCTCCCATTGCTTTAGGGTGATCAGACACGAGGAGAAGTTCAAGGCACAATATGCCGCCCTCAAGTCGTGTGGTGGGAAGCAAGACGTGGAGGAGGTTGGGGACGGCGAGAAGGCTCGACCGCGGGGAAAGACCAACTCCAAGAAGGAGGACAAGCTGGATGCGGCATCGATCGCCTTGATCGCAACCGTGGAGGGCATGATCACCAAGAAGGACTCAAGGGAGGAGAAGCGCCGGCAAGAAAGAGAAGAGCAAATGAACGCCTTCATGGAGATCCAAAGGAGGAGGCTTGACATGGAGGCGGAGAAGCAAGCACGGATTCTTGAGATGGAGGCAGAGAAGCAAGCCAAGATGCTAGAGATCGAGGCCGCCAACGCCAAGACCAAGGCCAAAGAAGTGGCTCTCGCGAGCATCATGACCGGGGTGGAGATCATGAAGGTGGATCTCAACACCGTGTCACCAAGGAAGAGGCCATGGTTCGAGAAGATGCAGGCCGACATGCTCAAGTTCGACGACGAGTGATCTATGGCGGCGAGCGCCATCTTTTTTGGATGTTGGCAGGTGTGCTGGCATGACCACGGGGGTCGCGATGGCGTGGTCGAACTCAAGTCCCACCCTTTTTGTGTGCTGGCATGTGTGCCGGCCGGTTGGCGAGTGCGGCAGCATGAACTGTGGTGTTATTTTTTGAAGTCAACATTGTATGTCGGTGCTGGCATGGTGCCGGCATGAGACATGGCCGCTGGCAAGATTGACCGTGGGCCTTTTTTTAAAATGTTGATTGTGGACATGAAATGGGTCGGCGCGTTGGGCGCACTGCCTGACCCAAATCTAAAACAGGGCGAACATCAGGCGGGCGGCCGACCCAAATGGACAAAAAGCGGACAAATTCGCCGTCCGTTTGGGTTGGCCCGTTGGAGTTGCTCTAAGTTGTGGTGATGTGGTTGGCCGGGAGGTAGCGATGGCGGGTTGTCTTATGTCTGCGCTGGCTCATCCTTCTAGGCCGACAGGTCGCCCGCGGTGGTGGGCAGTTGGAGCTTTCTTCACATGCAGTTGCGACAAAAAATCATGTTGGCCGTCCACTTTGGACTGGAGTGACACATGTCCGCTCCCCGATGGATATGTCCTCTCTCTCTCTCTCATGGCAGCGAGGCCATCCAACAGGCTTGTGGTGGAGGTGACCAATGCGGTAGAGAGGCGCACTCCGGTGATGGTGTGGCGAAGTCGTCAGGGTTGTGGGCGCGATTGACGATGTACGATGACGTTGGTCTTGTCAGTGTTGGGCTTCTCTGTTTGTGATGTGTTTTCTCATTTTTTTGGCGTTTCTGTATGTACTGTCATGCTTTACACCTAGTTTAGCTAGATATGGTGTGCCATTTGTGCAGGTTTTCACCCAGTTCGCACAAATAAACCGAAATGTTTCCGACTTAGTTTGAAGAGAAGTCATATTATCTTATCTCATTTATTTTAGTTTGAAGAAGTCATATTATCTTCTCTCAGTTATTTTTAATATCAAAATTAATTGGAGAGAAAATAATAAAATCAAATTGATCCTTTCTTCAAATTTGAAATAAATTCGAATATGATTTTTGTGAAACCTCAAACTCTCTCCTTGGGTCCTTGAGTTGCTTAAGATTTCCAGGACCACAACCAAAATGCAAGAATAAATATGATATGCGTATGATGATCTATGTGTAACATCCAAATTGAAAATTGGGATGTTATGAACCTACCCCCCCTTAAGATGAATCTCGCCCTCGAGATTCGGGATGGTCAGCAAAAAGGTTTGGGTGGTCTCTACGAAGATCTTCTCGCTCCCAGGTGGCTTCCTCCTCGGTAGTGTGGCTCCACTGAACTTTGCAAAACATGATGTCGGTGTACTAAAATAGGGGCACTCTTTTGTACCCCTTATTTGTGCACGGGCAGTCAGAGTCGTGCCTACGACCACACTTAAGCAGGGCGGAGATAGGAAATCAGAGCCACAACACATGATCAAAGCAATGCCAAGATAGAAGCATAAAGAGCAAGAAGTCGGGGTGGTTTCCCCCGGCAAGGACCTTGCCGGGACATCCCCCACGGCCCCGACAGGGCCCTTGCCAGGCAGCCTACCTGACGCCAACAGGGTGCGCCGCCCTGAGGCCCCAGTTTCTCCAGCATCACCAACCACGTTGGGACATGGGCTCGGGGGCGTCTCCATGGTGACATGCAGATCTTTGTGAAGACAAGGAACACTCCAAATCAGAAGAGTAGAAGACGATGAACCTCATCAAGATCCTTGCCGAGGAAACCCACAAGGCCCCCGAAAAGACCCTTGCCGGGGACGACCGCAATGCCGTGGCGAGACCCTTGCCGGGGCCCCAGCAAGGCCCTTGCCGAGGACGTCTGTGAGGCCACAGCTAGGCCCTCACCCGCCAAGCTTCTGCCACCGCTCCCATGCAGCTGCCAGCCCACCAGCTGGGCAGGCACCTACGTGTCAGCACAAGGCTTCTCGGCCAACTCAGCGCATGCCTACGTGGTGGCATGCAAATCTTCGTGAAGGCCCTACCACCGCGCCACCTCAGCAGCCTGCCAGCCTACATGGCGTTGGTCGCCTCGCTGGCCAAGGCGCGTGTCGAGGCAGGGCAAAGCAGCAGTAAAGTAGAGGGGACACGTCAGGGGCGCATTAAATGCGCCTTGTCCCGTAATGGCAAGGGATGGGCTTAATCACAGTACCCCGATGCCACCTCCTGTGTGCCACTTTGGCGGTCCCCTTACCTATAAAAGGAGGCCCAAGGCATCCAGGAGAAGGATTCGGACTTTTGGACAAATTATGCTCATTGTAGCTAGTTCAGAACCTCAAGAAAACAAATACACACATCAAAGCAGGACTAGGGTGTTACGCATCTCTGCGGCCCGAACCTGGGTAAACGACCTGCGTGCTTGTACTGGTTGCTGATCCTGCTCTCCTCACCACCCAGTCCCCCACAACCGTAGTAAGGATTCTTGTGATCCCATAGGTGTCGTTTCCCACCGACATCTTTGGCGCGCTAGGTAGGGGGCACAGTAGTGAGCATCTGGTTTTCAGCCAGTGGCACAACTCTTCATCGCCATGGCTCCCAAGAAGAAGACGACCACGGTGATCGGATCGTCTGGGACCGGACTGCCTGTGCTAGTGCAGACCAGTAGCGGGCCAGTCGCGGAGAGAACTCGTGGCGCAGCCCGCGAACATCCACATCACCCTGGCAGTCCAGGCCTGGTGAGCGGCGTCGTTCATGCGCCAGGCAACGAGCCACACGGCGCGAACTCTAGAGAGGGAGTTGCCCCCCCCCCCGCAGGTGGCGCGGGGCCCTCCAGGGGCGTCGTCGTGCCGCCAGATGGCAGCGCAGCGACCTCCAAGACACCAACACTGGCGCCCATGGCGCGCTCTTCTCAGGTCATGCGCGATGAGCAGCGCTGCCCCGCTGGTGACCCTGGGCGCCGCCCTAGGAAGAGTCCCGTGCGCCCTTCACGTGACGAGGAGGGCCAGCATGCGCGCCAAGGCGTTAGCGGAGGTGGCAGACGGCCGCAGGGCTGTGATGGAGCTCCTTCTAACGTAGTTAGAAGTCGAAGCGCATCACGGTCCATGCAGCTTTCACCGCCGCCCACACCAGCAGAAGCCCTAGTGCGCGCAGCTGCTCCTCGACTTTCCTCCCGCTGCGAAGAAGCTCGACGAATGGAGGGCCACCATCCGGAGCCTCGTCGGCATCGCCAACAAAGATGAACTGCGACCGGTGGGACCCGCAGGCCGTCGCTCCGACGAGCCACCGCATGCCAACGGTGGACGGGTTGGAGGCGATGCGGCCACGGTGCACTCCCCTCCTCCACACCAGCCACCGTGGGTCGATCCGTCGCGATGATGCTCGGGATGATATCTCCATAGCATCGTCCGACCCGTTGTGACGCCCCTGATTCAATCATACACTAATCATGCACGCAAATGTGTACGATCAAGAGCAGGGACTCACGGGAAGATATCACAACACAACTCTACAAATAAAATAAGTCATACAAGCATCATAATACAAGCCAGGGGCCTCGAGGGCTCGAATAAAAGTGCTCGATCATAGACGAGTCAGCGGAAGCAACAATATCTGAGTACAGACATAAGTTAAACAAGTTTGCCTTAAGAAGGCTAGCACAAACTGGGATACAGATCGAAAGAGGCGCAGGCCTCCTGCCTGGGATCCTCCTAACTACTCCTGGTCGTCGTTAGCGGGCTGCACGTAGTAGTAGGCACCTCCGGTGTAGTAAGGGTCGTCGTCGACGGTGGCGTCTGGCTCCTGGACTCCAGCATCTGGTTGCGACAACCAGAAAGAAAGGAAAGGGGGAAAAAGGGGGGAGAAAGCAACCGTGAGTACTCATCCAAAGTACTCGCAAGCAAGGAACTACACTACATATGCATGGGTATATGTGTAAGGAGGCCATATCGGTGGACTGAACTGCAGAATGCCAGAATAAAAGGGGGATAGCTAGTCCTATCGAAGACTACGCTTCTGGCAGCCTCCGTCTCGCAGCACGTAGAAGAGAGTAGATTGAAGTCCTCCAAGTAGCATCTCCAAGTAGCATCTCCAAGTAGCATCTCCAGTAGCATCGCATAGCATAATCCTACCCGGCGATCCTCCCCTCGTCGCCCTGTGGAAAAGCGATCACCGGGTTGTCTGTGGAACTTGGAAAGGTGTGTTTTATTAAGTATCCGGTTCTAGTTGTCATAAGGTCAAGGTACAACTCCAAGTCGTCCTGTTACCGAAGATCACGGCTATTCGAATAGATTAACTTCCCTGCAGGGGTGCACCACATTCCCCAACACGCTTGATCCCATTTGGCCGGACACACTTTCCTGGGTCATGCCCGGCCGCGGAAGATCAACACGTTGCAGCCCCACCTAGGCACAACAGAGAGGCCAGCACGCCGGTCTAAACCTAAGCGCACAGGGGTCTGGGCCCATCGCCCATAGCACACCTGCACATTGCGAGGGCGGCCGAAAGCAGACCTAGCCTAGTGGCGTTCCAGTCCAATTCGGCGCGCGCCGCTCCGTCGCTGACGTCTGAAGTGCTTTGGCTGATACCAAGACGTCGGGATACCCATAACTACTCCCGCGTAGATGGTTAGTGCGTATAGGCTCGTAGCCAACTCAGATCAAATACCAAGATCTCGTTAAGCGTGTTAAGTATCAGCGAACGCCGAACAGGGCCAGGCCCACCTGTCTCCTAGGTGGTCTCAACCTGCCCTGCCGCTCCGCCACAAAGTAACAGTCGGGGGCCGTCGGGAACCCAGGCCCACCTCTACCGGGATGGAGCCACCTGCCCCTTCAGCCCCCAACTCCGAACAGTATCACAGGTAATGTAACAGTGTAAAGTATATAGTATATGCCCGTGATCACCTCCCGAAGTGATCACAGCCCAGTAGTATAGCATGGCAGACGGACAAGAGTGTAGGGTCACTGATGGAACACTAGCATCCTATACTAAGCATTTAGGATTGCGGGTAAGGTATCAATGACTGTAGCAACAATGACAGGCTATGCATCAGAATAGGATCAACGGAAAGCAGTAACAGGCTACACTACTCTAATGCAAGCAGTATAGAAGAGAATAGGCGATATCTGGTGATCAAGGGGGGGGCTTGCTTGGTTGCTCTGGCAAGAGAGGGGGTCGTCAACTCCGTAGTCGAACTGGTCAGCAGCAGCGTCAGTCTCGTAGTCTACCGGAGAGAAGAGGGGGAATAAATAATGAATACAGAGCAAACAAAGCATCACAAATATAACAAGGCAATACGCGGTGTTCGGTGTGCCCTAACGCGGTAGTAGGTGATACCGGTTAAGGGGGGAAACATCCGGGAAAATATCCCCGGTGTTTCGTGTTTCCGGGCAGAGGAGCCGGAGGGGGAAAGTTGCGAGTTCAATAGGTTAGGGGTGTGTGGCGGACGAACGGACTGCGTATCCGGATTCGTCTCGTCGTTCTGATCAACTTTCATGTAGAAAGTATTTTCATCCGAGTTACGGATTAAAAGATATGATTTTTTAAAGTTTTAAAATAATTTCTGCATTTATTTTAATTCCCGAATAAACAGAAAATACTAAGTGTACCCAGCCATGTGCTAGCCACAGAGGCTGACTGGTGGGGTCCAGTGGCAGGGTTGACCTAGTCAACATTGACTAGTCAAAAAGGGGAATAGTGCAGGCGGGACCCGGCTGTTATTGACTCAGGCAATTTTAATAAAATTTAACAGTTAACTAACAGCAATGGGGGTCCACATGTAATTGATTCATATTTTTAGAATAAAGGGTTATTTAACCCAGGGGGCCCATCTGTCATGGGTGGTTAGTGATGAGGGTTAGCCTTAGAGGGGAATTAGCCCCCTAATTAAATTGCACAGAGCCGGCCAGAGGCCCAGCCATGTGCACACGCACGCACGTACAGGGGCATTCGGCCATGGATGCTTGAGCAAGCAACCAGCAACAGGCGGCCGGCGGTAGCAACCCCGGCAGTGGAGTGCGGCGTCACGCGTCCGGTTGCGGAGGCGGGACGGCCAGAACCAGCCGGCGAGGGCGGAGCCGGAGCACGGGGTTAGGGCGGCAGCAGCAAGGCAGGGGAGGCGCGTGCGGGACAAGGACGCAGGCGGCATTGGGCGGCCAGGGCGCAGGGGAGCGGGACGGCGCTGGGCAACAACAGCCGCACAACAGCAGCAACCAGCACGGGAGCAGGCGGGCGGGAGCTGCGGGGAAGGAGCAGCTGCAACGCAAGCAGCATCGCAGCAGCAAACAGGAGCTGGCGAGCGCGCGCATACAAGGGCGTACATGACAGTGACGGAGGCCTACGGGAGCCAAATCGAAGGGGAAAAGGGGGGTTCTGGGGGAGGAGCTCACGGTGAGTCCGTTGGCGTGCTCGGGGAGGGTCGGGGTGGTGCTGGGGCGACGAATCACCGACGAGCGATGGCGGGGACCGTTGGGGAAGACGGGACGATGGCGACGCCGATGGGGCTTCCCTGCCTCGTTCCGGTGAGGTAGTCGACGAAGGCGTCGATGGCGCACCTCCTGGACCTGGTGCCGCGGCGAGGGTAGCTCGGCGGCGCGGGATCGACGGATTGACGACGAGGGCAGCGGGCGATTTAGTTCAGGAAAGGGAGGGAGTGGGGCGCAGGTGGGGGGGGGGGGTCGAGCGGTGTAGGGTTCGTCAACGAGGCTCGGGGTTCTTATCCGCCGCGAGGACCGCGGGATGCCCGACACGGCGATTACAACGACCACGGTGGGGGTGGATGCGTGCCACGCCATGGCCCCTGTCTCCTGTAGCGGGAGGTGGAGGAAAAGCCAGTTGGGCTGGGCCAAAAGCACTATGGTCATCAATGACCCAGTTACACAGCAGTTTAGTAAGGCCATTTTCTATTTTCCCTTTTGCGTATTTCAGCTAACCACTGTTTGTATTTATTTGAGTGACAAAAATGAATTTAGTCAAACTTCAAATTTGGCACATAATTCGAGAACAACACTGTGGTGTTGCGAAAAAAGTTTTAGAGCCAAAGAAATTGTTCAAGCATTTTTAGAAATTGAATAGGTCAACTAATATGTGTTGGGCCACTTTATATTTTCCTACAGATTGAAAGAGAGCCAAATGATGTTGGTTGCCACATGATAAATAGCTAGTGAATATTTGCAGCCCAATGAACATTTTTTTTACATTTGAGAATTTTGAATTTTGGACTTCAGTTTGAACTTGAATTTGAATCATGCCTTGGAGCAAAAGACGATTAGCAACAGTAATGTGAGAACATGGCACCATTAACATGGGATTACTGTAGCTTAATTATCCGGGCGTCACAATTCTCCTCCACTACAAGAAATCTCGTCCCGAGATTTAAGAGGTGTGTAAGGGGGAAGAATAGGTTACGAAATCCTAGTGATTCTTCTTGATCGTTGTTGCTCTTCTCGAAGAGGTCGATCCATAACATTGATGTCTTCAACCCTATGCTTCAGTCATCATGATGAAGTCGGCTTCCTTTCTTCGAGAACTCAATCGTACTTACGAAAGAATAAAGGGTGGGTATATTCCGGGAGAACGGACCTCTGCAAGGTTGACTATCTGGTAGTTAACATCGGGGAAGGTGGCGGAAAGTAACTCTTGAATTAATACTTAAGAAAATATCGAGAGTAAAGTAAGGAGGTACCATGAGAATTTTCAAGCGGGTAGGCAATCGTTCGTTGCCTGAAACAGAGTGTGAAAGGGGTTCAAAGCAACGGAAACAAGTATTGTGTTTAATACCAGGATTGAGGATCACACGGAAGGTGGCTCGTGAATTACATACGAGGCCAGGTGCGAGGAACAACCTTAAAAACAGGGGGGTGTATAGGAGAGTCAGGTTTCGATCCTATGGAACTGTGGGTTATGGGGCCACCACGTGGTTAAAGTAGGAAGGGCATTGACATCTTGCACGGCCATGATAGCAAGGCATGTCAGTGAATAACCGGTCAGTTATGTTGGTAGCATCATTGGTACCAAGGGCGAGGGACAAAGAGAACCATTTTCCTGCTCGTTGAACGAGGCGGACCATTAGGCAAAGTTCTCGTCCATCGGTGGATACCAGAATGTCATCAACAGTAGTAACAGGGTCTTACTGACAGAGTTATACACCGAGGTGTTTACATAAGCAGGAGATTATTCCTGCTTAGATCATATAGATCACAAGAAACGTTAAACCAACCAATGGAAGGGAAAAATACGATTATCAGATTAAATAGGACAATGGAAAGGAAATTGTGTTTAAACACATATTTCAAGGGTATATCCTACCCAAGGACAAGCAGATCATGATATCCATGACATGATATAATGTAGAAAACTCCTTAGGTGCGGGAGAGAATTTTCATGACATTATCCATACAACGGTGTTCGGATAATTGAGCAAGAAACATTTAGCATTGGGCTTCAAATGCTCTTGTTGAAAATCAGAGTACCATTGACATGCTTCGAGATAGCATTAACATGGTCTTCAGGTGAAGATCAGACTTTGGAAACACGAAGGATCCATCAGGAATAACTTGTAGAATAAGTCTTACAATTTCCTCATGGATGAATGGATAACCTTGCTGAAAAGGAATCTATAATGATAGGTCCTCCAGCCGGGGGGGGGGGGTGCTAGGCATGACATCATGTTAGCGGGTCATCAAAGGATCAACATCATAACTCTTGGAAAGGTGTCCCAACCATCATATCTGACCGAGATTCAGATCCGATTGGTGTCAGGATACCTCAGACTTAGGATACCTGAGAAGAAAAAGGTGCAACGCAAATTGACGAGATGACATTGTAAGATTCTCGGGGAAATGAACTATGAAGTGTTTTCCGTTATCAAGAGTCCATCGTTAACCCAAGGAGAGGACAAGGAGGTCTCTGGTGAACTCAACGGCAATTCACCGAGATTCCCAAAAGATGGATTTCCACAATTAAGTGAACAAGGAGATAACATTGGTCAGATCAAATGATATAAGGAAGTATGCTCGAGGAAAACATACACAATTAAACATTGGTTGTAAGGTGCGCCCGAAATATGGGTTGGGTTGCACGACCAATGTCAGAATGGTGATTCAATAGTCAATAGCCTAAGAATGAACTTTCGACCCTTAACTAAAAAAATAGGGTTGCTAGAAGGAAAGAATCCAAACAACACCCTTCACTTGTTGGAATTAACACGGGGACCAAGAAAGAATGGTGATGGTGAGAAGTATTTCTACGTCAAGAATTCTCAAGAGGTGGAACAATTCTCAGAACATTCTTGACAAAAAGGATGGTAATACTCTAAGGTAAAGAAGAACAATTGCTGGATAGCAAGGAACTCAAGGTATAACACCACGCATGAACAAGCTTGTGTTGGTGGGAAGGCAATAAAGTGGTCGATGATAATACAATTCATCGAGGGCAAGGATGGTATTTCTCATCATGAATTCAATTGATATCCTGGATGAGCTCAGAATGTTGATGATCACGACACCTTTTGTCGCGAGAGTTCATGAAGATGTAATCGATCGGCGACGACATCAAGTCAAAGTAATGATGAAGTGAAAGGTTATTGGAACCAAGGTTACGACACAACTCAAAACCAAGCTTGTTGTTCAAGGCGAAATGGTATGACGATGAGGATCGACGTAAGGTTAGTTCATCGTCGAAAATTGTGCTCCGAGAAGAAGGACCGGGTAGCACAGTTAAAATCATCACGACAATGATATAGCCAAACAGGCTAGGAATGGCGTGATCGGGTACAAACTCATACTTATAGAAGCTTACTGAAGAGTTGTTGAACCGTAGTGCGGACTCGGTTCCGTTATCGGTGTCTTTGAGTGTTTATTAACTCAGAGCCACGTGAAAAATTGGAATCAGTGGGAAGGTAGCACTTGATGAAGAACTCATAAGGAGTTATGCAGTTCCATGATAATCTCGAGATACCAGGGGGGTAATACTCGACACAAGATCAAAGTAAAGGTTGGACTGGTGTATTGATCCATAGGAGACAATTGTTTTAACTTGTCCGAGAAATGAGATCAAAGAAGAACAATCATGGTCGGAACCACGGTTGCAAGGGATCAATTCACAGATACCATATGTTAGTTATCAAGGAAATAGTTATTGTTACAAGAAGCTTCCATGATAGGATATACATCGTGTCCATGGGCATGAACATAAAGTTCAAGGTCGACTCCCACTTCTCCAATGCATACCCTTTCATTCACTTCTCGCTTTCAATGAAGTTATAGCGTTGAAATTTTATCTGGCAAAATACCAGAAGAGTACGACTCGTGAAAACTTTCGAGTTCACACATATTAAGGAAGGCATAGGTTCAACCCATCAGGGCATCTTAGAATCCTATACCAGAATCTTTTAGAAGTAATTAACTCAAGCTCGAAGGCAGAGCATGGTTGAGAAAGCAGACGATACAATTTACCAAAGGCATTATGTATCCGAGAAAAGGCTCACAAGTTTATTGAATATGAAGGGCGTTGTCAGATAAAATCCAACAAAGGATCTGGTGGTCCACAAGGGATCTAACGTGAGCATCGGTACTCAACTAGAGGAAGCAGATTATAGAAACAACTGACTAACTCAATTGTCAAATGCAAAGGAATTATGATTTCCAAATCAAGGGATCAGAAGCAATGCTCTGATTAGGGGTGGATAAGTTGAATAGCCGTAGGGTACAATCAAAGACAATTGGATTGGTCGAGAACCAATTCCAGTAAAAAGAATGGCAGCTCAGCCGGAAAAGTAATTTATAAGGATCAATGATGATTGCGTGTATTCGCAAACATATTGAGTCAACAGACTCAAAATGGTAATGACAAGGAATGTCAATATGACTACGAGACTTATGGGATTATCCATAATGCAAGCAAGCAAGAATTTCAAGAGCCAAAGGCCCCAAAGGATTTTCGGAAGACCGAATATTATTTCGAAGACTTTTGTGAAACACATGAACAACTGGGGATGAGCGGATACTCGACAAGTGCGAGGATTTATTCGAAGGGGTATTCATGTGGCAAAGAACTGCTAGGCAGTAGGCACAAAGTATTCTCGGAACAATAGAGAAAACTTCGGGGTATCTTGTAATAAAAAGATTAATGGGGGACGATCGTAAGAATGGCAAGTGTAAGTAGTTATACATACGGATTTATCGGTGGTCAGGAATAGCCAAGTGATGGGCACAAGTCTCGAGAGAACATCAGAGAGTATCTTCGGAATCTTCTGATGTAGCAGGCGATCCTCTGCAATAAGGGGCTCTTCGGGTGGATGCGATCACGAGATCCTAATCTTAGAGTTAGCAAATTCATTTAACACGAATAGTAGAGAGATCAGAGTCCCAGAGTATAGACGAGGAATAAAAGATCCTAATACCACCCGATGGCGACGTGGGCCCGTAAGGCACACAGCCAAGTTAGTAAAAGTTTTTGCAATGTCTAGACTCGACTTCGGCCAAGGAGTGTGGAAGGGGGATTCCTACAGGCAGTCGGCTCTGATACCAACTTGTGACGCCCCCGATTCAATCGTACACTAATCATGCACGCAAATGTGTACGATCAAGATCAGGGACTCACGGGAAGATATCACAACACAACTCTACAAATAAAATAAGTCATACAAGCATCATAATACAAGCCAGGGGCCTCGAGGGCTCGAATACAAGTGCTCGATCATAGACGAGTCAGCGGAAGCAACAATATCTGAGTACAGACATAAGTTAAACAAGTTTGCCTTAAGAAGGCTAGCACAAACTGGGATACAGATCGAAAGAGGCGCAGGCCTCCTGCCTGGGATCCTCCTAACTACTCCTGGTCGTCGTCAGCGGGCTGCACGTAGTAGTAGGCACCTCCGGTGTAGTAAGGGTCGTCGTCGACGGTGGCGTCTGGCTCCTGGACTCCAGCATCTGGTTGCGACAACCAGAAAGAAAGGAAAGGGGGAAAAAGGGGGGAGAAAGCAACCGTGAGTACTCATCCAAAGTACTCGCAAGCAAGGAACTACACTACATATGCATGGGTATATGTGTAAGGAGGCCATATCGGTGGACTGAACTGCAGAATGCCAGAATAAAGGGGGATAGCTAGTCCTATCGAAGACTACGCTTCTGGCAGCCTCCGTCTCGCAGCACGTAGAAGAGAGTAGATTGAAGTCCTCCAAGTAGCATCTCCAAGTAGCATCTCCAAGTAGCATCTCCAGTAGCATCGCATAGCATAATCCTACCCGGCGATCCTCCCCTCGTCGCCCTGTGGAAAAGCGATCACCGGGTTGTCTGTGGAACTTGGAAAGGTGTGTTTTATTAAGTATCCGGTTCTAGTTGTCATAAGGTCAAGGTACAACTCCAAGTCGTCCTGTTACCGAAGATCACGGCTATTCGAATAGATTAACTTCCCTGCAGGGGTGCACCACATTCCCCAACACGCTTGATCCCATTTGGCCGGACACACTTTCCTGGGTCATGCCCGGCCGCGGAAGATCAACACGTCGCAGCCCCACCTAGGCACAACAGAGAGGCCAGCACGCCGGTCTAAACCTAAGCGCACAGGGGTCTGGGCCCATCGCCCATAGCACACCTGCACGTTGCGAGGGCGGCCGAAAGTAGACCTAGCCTAGTGGCGTTCCAGTCCAATTCGGCGCGCGCCGCTCCGTCGCTGACGTCTGAAGTGCTTTGGCTGATACCACGACGTCGGGATACCCATAACTACTCCCGCGTAGATGGTTAGTGCGTATAGGCTCGTAGCCAACTCAGATCAAATACCAAGATCTCGTTAAGCGTGTTAAGTATCCGCGAACGCCGAACAGGGCCAGGCCCACCTGTCTCCTAGGTGGTCTCAACCTGCCCTGCCGCTCCGCCACAAAGTAACAGTCGGGGGCCGTCGGGAACCCAGGCCCACCTCTACCGGGATGGAGCCACCTGCCCCTTCAGCCCCCAACTCCGAACAGTATCACAGGTAATGTAACAGTGTAAAGTATATAGTATATGCCCGTGATCACCTCCCGAAGTGATCACAGCCCAGTAGTATAGCATGGCAGACGGACAAGAGTGTAGGGTCACTGATGGAACACTAGCATCCTATACTAAGCATTTAGGATTGCGGGTAAGGTATCAATGACTGTAGCAACAATGACAGGCTATGCATAAGAATAGGATCAACGGAAAGCAGTAACAGGCTACACTACTCTAATGCAAGCAGTATAGAAGAGAATAGGCGATATCTGGTGATCAAGGGGGGGGGGCTTGCCTGGTTGCTCTGGCAAGAGAGGGGCTCGTCAACTCCGTAGTCGAACTGGTCAGCAGCAGCGTCAGTCTCGTAGTCTACCGGAGAGAAGAGGGGGAAGAAATAATGAATACAGAGCAAACAAAGCATCACAAATATAACAAGGCAATACGCGGTGTTCGGTGTGCCCTAACGCGGTAGTAGGTGATACCGGTTAAGGGGGGAAACATCCGGGAAAATATCCCCGGTGTTTCGTGTTTCCGGGCAGAGGAGCCGGAGGGGGAAAGTTGCGAGTTCGATAGGTTAGGGGTGTGTGGCGGACGAACGGACTGCGTATCCGGATTCGTCTCGTCGTTCTGATCAACTTTCATGTAGAAAGTATTTTCATCCGAGTTACGGATTAAAAGATATGATTTTTTAAAGTTTTAAAATAATTTCTGCATTTATTTTAATTCCCGAATAAACAGAAAATACTAAGTGTACCCAGCCATGTGCTAGCCACAGAGGCTTACTGGTGGGGTCCAGTGGCAGGGTTGATCTAGTCAACATTGACTAGTCAAAAAGGGGAATAGTGCAGGCGGGACCCGGCTGTTATTGACTCAGGCAATTTTAATAAAATTTAACAGTTAACTAACAGCAGTGGGGGTCCACATGTAATTGACTCATATTTTTAGAATAAAGGGTTATTTAACCCAGGGGGCCCATCTGTCATGGGTGGTTAGTGATGAGGGTTAGCCTTAGAGGGGAATTAGCCCCCTAATTAAATTGCACAGAGCCGGCCAGAGGCCCAGCCATGTGCACACGCACGCACGTACAGGGGCATTCGGCCATGGCTGCTTGAGCAAGCAACCAGCAACAGGCGGCCGGCGGTAGCAACCCCGGCAGTGGAGTGCGGCGTCATGCGTCCGGTTGCGGAGGCGGGACGGCCGGAACCAGCCGGCGAGGGCGGAGCCGGAGCATGGGGTTAGGGCGGCAGCAGCAAGGCAGGGGAGGCGCGTGCGGGACAAGGACGCAGGCGGCATTGGGCGGCCAGGGCGCAGGGGAGCGGGACGGCGCTGGGCAACAGCAGCCGCACAACAGCAGCAACCAGCACGGGAGCAGGCGGGCGGGAGCTGCGGGGAAGGAGCAGCGGCAACGCAAGCAGCATCGCAGCAGCAGACAGGAGCTGGCGAGCGCGCGCATACAAGGGCATACATGACAGTGACGGAGGCCTACGGGAGCCAAATCGAAGGGGAAAAGGGGGGTTCCAGGGGAGGAGCTCACGGTGAGTCCGTTGGCGTGCTCGGGGAGGGTCGGGGTGGTGCTGGGGCGACGAATCACCGACGAGCGATGGCAGGGACCGTTGGGGAAGACGGGACGATGGCGACGCCGATGGGGCTTGCCTGCCTCGTTCCGGTGAGGTAGTCGACGAAGGCGTCGATGGCGCACCTCCTGGACCTGGTGCCGCGGCGAGGGTAGCTCGGCGGCGCGGGATCGACGGATTGACGACGAGGGCAGCGGGCGATTTAGTTCAGGAAAGGGAGGGAGTGGGGCGCAGGTGGGGGGGGGGTCGAGCGGTGTAGGGTTCGTCAACGAGGCTCGGGGTTCTTATCCGCCGCGAGGACCGCGGGATGCCCGACACGGCGATTACAACGACCACGGTGGGGGTGGATGCGTGCCACGCCATGGCCCCTGTCTCCTGTAGCGGGAGGTGGAGGAAAAGCCAGTTGGGCTGGGCCAAAAGCACTATGGTCATCAATGACCCAGTTACACAGCAGTTTAGTAAGGCCATTTTCTATTTTCCCTTTTGCGTATTTCAGCTAACCACTGTTTGTATTTATTTGAGTGACAAAAATGAATTTAGTCAAACTTCAAATTTGGCACATAATTCGAGAACAACACTGTGGTGTTGCGAAAAAAGTTTTAGAGCCAAAGAAATTGTTCAAGCATTTTTAGAAATTGAATAGGTCAACTAATATGTGTTGGGCCACTTTATATTTTCCTACAGATTGAAAGAGAGCCAAATGATGTTGGTTGCCACATGATAAATAGCTAGTGAATATTTGCAGCCCAATGAACATTTTTTTTTACATTTGAGAATTTTGAATTTTGGACTTCAGTTTGAACTTGAATTTGAATCATGCCTTGGAGCAAAAGACGATTAGCAACAGTAATGTGAGAACATGGCACCATTAACATGGGATTACTGTAGCTTAATTATCCGGGCGTCACACCCGTGAACCCACCGCGACCAATGTCAAGTTCTTCGGGAGCGAGCTCATGAAGACGCACGGACCACCATCGAGCGCCGACGCGATGCACGCCACCAGTCGGACAGGCGGGTAGGGCCCACTATGGACCACCCAACACCGGGAGGCTGCGGCGGCCTACCTTATGAGGTGGGTTATCCGGCTTTCACTCGTGAGCTGTGGCAGTTCTAGTGGCCCTCCCACCACACGTTCAAGCCCGACGTTGGCGAGAAGTACAACGGCAAGACTCACCCGTCGGAGTTCCTCAGCATCTACACCATCGCGATGCAAGCTGTTGTGGCTCGCGACGATAAGGTGCTTGCCAATTACTTCTCGTTGGCACTCAAGCCCAATGTTATGTCATGATTGATGCACTTGCCGGTGGACTCCATCTCTTCTTGGGCGGATCTGTGTCATGAGTTTGTTGGCGCCCTTACTGGAGGCCACCAAGCTCATGGCCACGCGAGCGACTTGCATATCATCCCCCAGAAGGAAGGAGAAAACTTGTGCAAGTACATCCAAAGGTTCAGCCGAGTGCAATACAACATTCCCGATGTTCATCCTACCGCCGTGATCAGTGCATTCCATCAGAATGTGCGCAACCGCAAGATGCGTGAGGAACTGGCGATGAACAAGGTCAAGGACGTGGCTGAGCTTTATGTTCTAGCCGACCGGTGCGCTCGAGCTGAAGAGGGGAGGAAGTACCCCGGTGAAGACGCCGGCGCGGAAACAGACTCCACAGATGACACCGCCACCCCGGCAAAGAAGGGTCGGCGCCGCAACAGGAAGCGCAAGGGCAAGACCGTGCTTGCCGTCGAGGGGTCCGACGACACCGGCACCACCAAAAAGGCCAAGGCAAGCGACTCCAGCAAGGAGGTTGCTGGGTGCGCTGCTTGTCGGGCCTTGGCGGCTGCCGACAAGCGAAGGGGCTCCGACAAGCAGTATTGCAAGATCCACCGCACAAAGGGCCACGACCTCCAGAACTGCTGGCAAGTTGAGCTGCTCGCTGAGAAGCAGAAAGCTGAGTATGAGTGGCGGGACAAGGAGAAGGGCCAAGAGGGTGCCGAGGGATACGACAAGAAACGTGGCGGCCAAGGAGGCCGCCGCGGCAAAGATAATCAGCAGGAGAGGCCCGCCCGGGGCCGCGACAAGAAGCAGGAAGACGATGATCATGACGAGGATGATGAGTCCGGTGACCACGAGTTCCAGAAAGCTACAGAGGCCATGTGCGTCGATGGTGGCGCCTCATTGCATACATCCCACCGCCAGCTCAAGCAGTGGGCGCGTGAGATCACAGCGGTGGAGCCGTCACTCGACGCATGGAAGCCGCTAAAGTGGTCCAGCACGCCTATCATCTTCGACACCGAGGACCACCCTGACTGCACTACTGCGGTCGGGTGCCTGCCATTGTTGGTCTCACCAACAATCCACAACCTCAAGGTAACGAAGATGTTAGTTGACGGCAGGGCCGGTCTGAACTTGATCTCGCCTGTTGTGATCAAGAGGCTGCAGATCCCTGACGGAGACCTCGAGGAGACGGGCATGTTCCAAGGGGTCAATCCCGGGAGGAGCAAGCCGAAGGGAAAGGTCATGCTGCCCGTGACATTCGGAGGCGAGTTAAACTACAGGACAAAGAGGATTGTCTTTGATGTAGCCGAGATCCCCTTGCCTTACAACAGGATCCTCGGCCGCCCGGCACTAGCCAAGTTCATGGCGGCTTCTCACTACGCCTACAACACATTGAAGATGCCCGGGCCGATGAACATCATCACCGTCCCCTCCGACAAGAAAGACGCGCTGATTTGCGCTGACCAACTCTATCGGGAAGCGGTTGAAGTGGCTGCCGCCAAGGCACCTGCTCCTGCCATTGAAGCCCCGGGAGGAAGGAAGACCAGCGAGACTCCTCGCACCCACTCCGGCAAGCGCACCTCCTCGGGGTGTTGCGCTCCTGTCGAGGACGTGCCAGAGAGCTCCACCGGCAAGAGCAAGAAGTCCAGAGCAGCACCACCAGAGACCAAGAAGGTGTCCGTCAAGGAGGACGGCGCGGGAGGGGCTTTTACCATAAGCTCCACCCTCGATGGCAAATAGGAAGGTGAGCTCGTCACTTTCCTGCAGGCGAATGTCGATGTGTTTGCATGGCAAGCATCCGACATCCCCGACATTCCCAGGGAAGTGATTGAGCACCATCTTGCTGTCTGTCCTCGTGCATGGCCCGTCAAGCAGAAGGTTAGGAAGCAAGCTCTGGAGAGGCAGGAGTTCATCACGGAGGAGATCAGAAAACCAGAGGCGGCAGGCTTGGTACGGGGGGTGCTCCATTCGACGTGGTTGGCCAACCCGGTAGTGGTGCACAAGGCAAACGGGAAGTGGAGACTGTGTATTGATTACACAGACATCAATAAAGCTTGTCCAAAGGATCCCTTCCCGTTACCGCGCATCGACCAGATTGTTGACTCCACGTCCGGGTGTGACCTTCTATCATTCCTCGACGCCTACTCAGGGCACCATCTTGTTTTCATGGCAAAAGAAGACAAAGAGAAGACAACATTCATCACCCCATGTGGTACGTATTGCTTTTTACGGATGCCTTTCGAGTTGAAGAGTGCTGGCTCAACCTTTGCAAGAGCAGTCCAAATTGGTTTTGAGCCCCAACTACATAGAAATATGAAAGCTTATATGGATGATATAGTGGTCAAAACCAAGGACAAGGTAACACTTGTGCAAGATCTGGAGGAAATGTTTGCAAACCTGCGCAAGATCAACCTCAAGTTGAACCCTGAGAAGTGTGTCTTCGGTGTCCTGCCCGGCAAGCTTCTCGGGTTCTTTGTGTCGCAGCGTGGAATTGAGGCAAACCCAGATAATATCAAGGCCATCGAGCAGATTGAGACACCTAAGCGGATCAAAGACGTGCGTCGGCTCACTGGCTGCGTTGCCGCCATGAGCAGATTCATCTCCAAGTCCATGGAGCGTGTCCTTCCCTTTTTCAAGATCTTGAAGAAGGCGGGCCCAGTGGAGTGGACCCCGGAGGCCGAGGCAGCGCTGCAGGATTTGAAGAAATACCTCTCCTCTACCCCAATGCTCGTTGCGCCTAAACCACAAGAACCGTTGTTGTTGTACTTAGTGGCAACGAATCAGGTGGTTTGCGCCGCACTGGTGGCGCAGAGAGAGGTCAACGAAGAGGCAGCGGCAGAATCAACGGATGGCGAGCCGGAACCCTCCGTGGCAGGGCTCGGTCCCGGCAAGACTGAGTCCCTAGCAGGGGCTGGCGCCAGTGCAACAGGTCTGACGAAGCTAGGTGAAGTGGTGCAAAAGAAGAAAATGGTGCAGCACCCAGTTTACTTCGTCAGCTCCCTCTTGCAGGGGGCCAGGTCGAGGTACTCTGGTGTGCAGAAATTGCTCTTTGGCCTCCTTATGGCCTCGAGGAAGTTGCGTCATTTCTTCCAAGTGCACGAGATCACCGTTGTCACCCGCCTCCCATTGCAAAGGATACTGCATAACCCAGATGCAACGGGGAGGGTTGTGGAATGGGCCTCGGAGCTGTCCAGTTTTGGTTTAAAGTTCGAGAGCACCTCGACGATTCAGAGCAGAGTCTTGGCGGAGTTCGTTGCAGAATGGACCTCGACGCCCGATGAAGAGGTACAGGAGACCACTCTCCCCGGCAAGGAAATGAGCCACAACTGGATCATGTACTTTGATGGGGCTTTCTCGCTGCAACGCGCCGATGCTGGCGTGCTTCTTGTCGCGCCCACCGGGGAGCACCTCAAGTATGTCATCCAAATGCACTTTCTCCGGGAGATGTCAACTAACAATGCCGCCGAGTATGAGGGCTTGTTTGTCGGTCTCAGGATCGCAGCGGACCTCGGAGTCAAAAAGATCATCGTCAGGGGTGATTCACAGCTCGTCGTCAGGCAAATCAACAAGGATTATCAAAGCCCGCTAATTGATGGGATACATGCAAATTTTCGTGAAGGCCCTACCATCGTGGCACTTCAGTAGCCTGCTAGCCTACATGGCGCTGGCCGCCTCGCTGGCCAAGGCGCGTGTCGAGGCAGGGCGAAGCAGCGGTAAAGTAGAGGGGACATGTCAGGGGCGCATTAAATGCGCCTTGTCCTGTAATGGCAAGGGATAGGCTTAATCACAGTACCCCAATGCCACCTCCTGTGTGCCACTGTGGCGATCCCCTTACCTATAAAAGGAGGCCCAAGGCATCCAGGAGAAGGATACGGACTTTTGGACCAGTTACGCTCATTGTAGCTAGTTCAGAACCTCAAGAACACAAATACACACATCAAAGCAGGACTAGGGTGTTACACATCTCTGTGGCCCAAACCTGGGTAAATGACCCGCGTGCTTGTACTGGCTACTGATCTTGATCTCCTCACCACCCAGCGCCCCACAACTGTAGTAGGGATTCTTGTGATCCCATAGGTGTCGTTTCCCACCGACACTTGATAACCTTGCTGCGAGTAACTCGGCTGGAAAACTCGAGAATCTTGACTGGCTTCTCTTCATAAGTCAAATCACTGTCTAACTGAATTGCTTACAGTGGCATGGTATCTCTCAGAGGAATATCAGCCATCTCTGCGTGGCACTTCTTCAATTGGGAAACGTGAAACACATCGTGAACTCCTGACAATCCTTCTGGCAATTCCAGCTTGTATGCAACTTCTCCCATGCGTTCCAGAACTTTGTATCATCCCACAAAACATGGTGCTAGCTTTCCCTTGACTCCAAAATGCTTAACTCCTCGAAGCGGGGACACACGAAGATATACTCTGTCTCCGACTTCGTAAACTATCTCCTTGCGTTTAGAATCCGCATAACTCTTCTGCCTAGACTAGGCTACCTTGAGTCTGTCGCGAATCAACTTAACCTTCTCTTCAGAGTCTTTGATTAAATCTGGTCCGAACAACTGTTGATCTCCAACTTCATCCCATGATAACGGTGTCCCGCACCTCCTTCCATACAAAGCTTCAAAACGGGCCATCTTCAGACTGGCTTGATAACTGTTGTTATAAGAGAACTCTGCATATGGCAAATTGTCATCCCAACTAGATCCATAATCTAGCACACAAGCTCTCAACATGTCTTTCAGAATCTGATTGACTCTCTCCGTCTGTCCATCTGTCTGTGGATGAAAGGCTGTACTGAACTCTTGCCTGGTACCCAAAGTTTCATGCAACTGATTCCAAAACTTTGAAGTGAATTGGGTTCCTCTATCTGATACAATGGTCTTCGGAACTCCGTACAGACATACGATCCTAGTCATGTATACCTTTGCCAACTTAGCACTCGTATAGGTGGTCTTTACCGGGATGAAATGAGCTACTTTTATCAACCGATCAACTACAACCCAGATAGAGTCATAGCCTGAATGAGTCCTGGGCAATCCAGTGATAAAATACATGCCAAGTTTATCCCACTTCCATTCGGGTATCGGCAATGGCTGTAGCAATCCAGCTGGCTTCTAACGCTCTGCCTTAACTCTCTGACATACATCACATATTGCTACATACTCAGGTATATCCTTCTTCATTCCTATCCACCACAAACTTTCCTTCAAAACCAGATACATCTTAGTGTTTCCTACGTGAATCGAATACGGCGAATCATGGGCCTCCTGCAGAATGAACTTCCTAATCTCAGGGTCATTAGGCACATATACGCGATCCTCAAACCATAAAGTGTCGTGCTCATCCTCACGAAATCCTTTAGCCTTTCCTTTACTCATCCTTTCCTTAATCTCGGCAATCTCCTTGTCAGTCTTCTAGGCCTCTCTGATCTTACCCATCAAAGTGGACTGATTTTCCAATGCTGCAACATAACCTCTTGGAACTATCTCCAAACATACTCTCGAAGATCATCTGCTAACTCCTTAGGTAATTCTCTGGTTATGAGCATGTTAACATAACTCTTGCGGCTCAACGCATCTGCTACGACATTGGCCTTTCTGAGATGATAGTGCAATTTCATATCATAATCCTTGATGAGCTCCAACCATCTCCTTTGCCTGAGGTTCAACTCCTTCTGCGTGAAGATGTACTTCAAACTCTTATGATTCGTGTATACATCACAATGGTTTCCGATGAGAAAATGCCTCCATGTCTTCAGCGCATGCACTACGGCTGCTAACTCCAAATCATGCATAGCATAATTCAGCTCATGAGGTCTAAGATGTCGTGAGGCATATGAAACAACTCTTCCTTCCTGCATAAGTACTGCTCCAAGTCCTCTACGTGAAGCGTCGCAATATACTTGATAATCCTTCCGTTGGTCTGGTAGAATCAGCACTGGGGCTGTAACCAAACGTTTCTTCAACTCCTGAAAACTGGCTTCACACTCCTCAGTCCATTTAAACTTGGTATCCTTCTTCAATAACTCCGTCATGGTCTTTGCAATCCTGGAGAAATTCTTAATGAACCTCCGATAATATCATGCGAGTCCAAGAAAACTTTTGATCTCTCCAACTGATGTGGGTGCCACCCATTTAGTCACAGAAGCAACCTTGGTAGGGTCTACTGCTATTCCTTGTCCGGATATAACATGTCCGAGAAATCCAACTTCCTTTAATCAAAACTCGCATTTCCTGAACTTGCCATACAACTGATGTTCTCTGAGCTTCTCAAGAACCAAACGTAAATGCTCCTTATACTGCTCTTCGTTCTTCGAGTAGACCAATATATCATCAATGAACACCATGACGAACTTATCCAAAAACTCCACAAACAACTTGTTCATCATGTTCATGAAATAGGCAGGCACATTAGTCAGACCAAATGACATAACGATATACTCATATAGCCCGGACCTTGTGGTAAAAGTTGTCTTAGGTATATCCTGCTCTCGGATCTTCAACTGGTGATAACCTGATCGAAGATCAATCTTAGAGAAGACTTTAGCTCCTTGCAACTGGTCAAAAAAATCATTGATCATCGACAGAGGGTATTTGTTCTTGATTGTCACCTCATTCAACGCACGATAATCAACAACCATTCTTAAGGATCCATCCTTCTTCTCCATTAGAAGCACTAGGCTCCCCAAGGTGATGAACTTGGTCGAATGTAACCTTTATCCAGTAACTCCTTAATCTGCTTCTTAATTTCCTCCAAATCTTGTGCGGGCATCCTATACAGTCTCTTTGATACTGGCCCGGTGCCTGGCAATAGCTCAATCAAAAACTCAATGTCTTGATCTGGTGGCATGCCTGGTAACTCCTCCAGAAATATGTCGGGGTAATCCTTCACCAGTGGTACTTCCTCGTGTACAACTCCTGATAAGGAATTCACTTGAGTCCTCTTCGGCACATGCTGAGATACATGCTTGATCCTCCTTCCTTATGGGGTGGTGAGAAGTATCGACTTACTAGCACAATCAATGTTTCCTCCATACTTTGATAACAAATCCATGCCTAATATTTTATCCAATCCTTGTGACTCCAAAATTATTAGGCAGAGGGAAAACCATGGCTACAAATGGTTAAGGGTAACCGATCACACCATCGGCTGGCCATATACTCTGCTCCTGGTGAACTTACTAACATGGGTGACCTAAGGGCTTGGGTTGGCAATTTAAACTTGTCCACAAATCCCCTTGATATGTATGAATGCGATGCACCAGTATCAAAAAGAACGAGTGCGGTAAATGCATTAATCAAAACTTACTGACAACTGCGTCGGGTTGATCCTCAATCTCCTCCACGCTGATGTGGTTCACCTGACCCTTAGTGAAGGGGTTGGGCTTCTTGGCAGAACCTCCATTGCCATTTCCATTCTTCGCTCCAGGACATTCATTGGAATAATGTCCAGTCTTCTGGCACTTGAAACAGGTAATGTGGCTCAGATCCCTCTTGGCTGGTGTTGAAGGGTTGGAACGGTTCTGGCTACTGCTTCCTCCATTCCCATTGCCATTCTTGGGGCCACTATGGTTGTGCGAACTTGCTCCGTTGTGCGTGTGTCCTCCATGGTTGTGGGTATGTCCTCCCGAGTAGGGGGAATAGTGGGGCTTCTGCTGTGCTCCTGAAGTGTACCTCCCCTGTCCATACTTCCTCTTGCGATTATCAATCTGTTGTTGGTTGCCTTCAATCATAAGAGCCCTATCTACCAACTCCTGGTAGTTGTTGAATGTTGCCACCATCAACTGTCTGTTCACCTCATCATTCAGTGTTTCCAGAAACTTCTCCTGCTTAGCGGCATCTGTAGCTATGTCATCAGGGGCATAGCGGGCTAACTTGCTAAACTCATCCACATACATGCCCACTATACGTCCTCCCCGGCGCAAGTTGCAAAACTCGCGCTTATTCATGCTCATAGCTCTTGCAGAAACATGGGCAGTGTGCAAAGCCTACTGAAACTGGTCCCATGTAACAGTGTCAACTGGGTAAGTGGCTGTGAAATTCCCCCACCATGATGCTGCGGGTCCATCAAGCTGGTACGCGGCAAAATGCACTCTCTCTGCATCTGTGCATCCTGCAGTGGTCAGCTCTCTTCCAATCTTGCGGAGCCAATCATCTGCAACAATTGGCTCGGTGCTACTAGAGAACACCGGCGGATTCAACCTTAGGAAACGGGCTAGGTGATCAACAGGGGTGGTGGTGGTGGGTTGTTGTTGTTGCCTTGGTTCTGATTCTGAACTAATAACTGCATCAAGGTATTCTGATGCTGGATCAACTGAGTGAGCTTCGGTGGGAAGCCAAATCCATTGTCACGTCTCGGAGGCATCTGATGCGTTAGAAGGGGTGAGAAAACAGAATAGAATTGGGGTCTAAGAGAGATTCACTACCCATAATGCTCATGAGACAAATACAATCAATTTCACTTCAATCAATAGCACACAAGATCACACAAAGTGGTATATCCTATGATTACAAACTCGATCATCGCTAACTACTTGGAGGGAAAATTCTACTAGTTACAATGGTGGTCGTCTAGAAATTTTCATCAGAGGAAGACTCCATGATATCTGCTCCAGCTTCATCAACGTAGTCATCATCACTATCAGGGTCGGAGTCGGTGTCATCGATGATGATGTAGTCTCCGGGGTGGTTGTTCTCCTTCTTTGGCACAGGGTCTCCCATGAATACTCCTAGCTTCTTCTTCAGGTCTTCATTCTTCTCCAGTAGTACATCAATCTCTTCCTCATCCATCACGTGTGGACTTGATCTCCTCCTCCAGCTTGTTGTTTCTCCTCACTAGTTTCTTGATCTTCTTCATGTGGATAATTTGTTGATTCTCCTATCGACGAATATGATCTCCCATCTCTTGAATGTAAGCTGCAATTGATCCATCCCTCCTGGTGCGAATCATCTCCCATTTGTCATCTCGGTGGCCACATATCTGGTAAATGGTATACTCTAGCTCCTTGTGATACACCTCACATATGTGTCCAAAGGTGATATGCACGGCCATGCTCTTTCCTATACTCCAGCTTGGTGCATCCAGGTTAAATCAATAGGCTCTGTCGTTGGTGCAAAGGTCCTCCCAGGTATCCAGACTTTGATCTTCCAGCGCTCCTCTTCTGGTGCAGATGTAGAGAAAGTCCCGGTGAAGCTTGGTAGTTTGATGTTCAAATACTTAGTGACTTCCTTCAAGTGCTTTCTGAAAGGGGTGTCGTCATCCGGCTGAGTGAACTTGTTCCTGGGATCCGCCATCTATAGAGTAGAAAGAGAGGGGAATTAGAAATGAGTAGAGAAGAGAAATCATGTGGCTCATTCTAGTGGTCGTGTCGTACAATCAGCATGTGCTCTGATACCATCTTGTAGCGACCAGACCTCAAACGGTAAAGTCTCTGTGCATCAGTGCCATCCCTGGATCGGTAATGCTGACACACACATCACTCGAGGAATTATAACAGAGTTTCAATCACCCACTTATTACATCGAGTCCTCATAAAGAGTATGATTACAAAAATATAATGGCTGAAGGCCATCTAAACTAGATAACTGCGGAAGCTTCGAAGGTAAATGAGTCCATCAACTCCAACGGCATGCTGAGTGCAAAACAACAACCTATCGCACCTTATTCATCATTTGAGTAGTCTGCAACATAAGACGTTGCACCCCGAAATGGGTCAGCGCATGCAATATGCTGGCATAGTTACACTGTAAAGCAATGATAATGCAAGAACTATATCTACATGCAATATTTGGCTGGTGGAGGCTGTAAGTTCATGATTTTGCATAAAGCTAGTTTTTCCCTACAACAAAGGAATATATTTATTTAACTACTCCCATGTTGCCCATTATTTGAGAAGGTAACCCCAACTCAAATCCCAATTAAAAGTATCATCATTAACCCAACTCAATTAAATTAAAGTATCATGTTGAGATCACATCAATAGATTCAAGTACTAGATACTCAAGATGTCCATAATCGGGGACACTGCTAATCATGATTAGTTTATACAATCTGTAGAGGTTTGTGCACTTTTCCCCACAAGACTCGACCACATCCATGATCGGATGATTGAGACATAGCCTTTCTGAAGCATTAACTCTCTACTCCGGGTAGACAGTACCACCTACAACCCTCTACATCTGCTAGTCTACCTCTTCAAGAGCTCACACAACTTACTCAACTATGCCAGAGCCCATAATGGCTTGTGGCTGCACACGGAAGTTTCTGGCATGAATAATCTTATGATCCCTTTGAGCCTGGGTGGCATTCCATAGGATAATCACACGGGTACCCCGGGATTTCCAAAAACAGACAACACTGGATTCCCAAGGTGCCTCAACCAATCCACCCAGATGTATATTAAAGTTGCCACCTTAATGTTATCCATGATTAAATAACTCTCAAACTTCCATGTGTGAATCACGATCCAAAATTGTTGTAGGAAATACCATAATTATTAGAGGAATTACTAGGAAACGGCCTCGGGTTAAAATTACCTCTATATGCGTTATTACCAAAATTGTTCCTACCACAAAAATTCACATCCATAGATTCATTATTATTATCAATCAAAGTGGACAAAGGCATATCATTGGGATCAAAATAAGCACTCTTACTAATAAATAATTTCATAAGTTCATCCATCACAAAACATTAATCTCTTCAATCGCATGCACTTTTTGCTAATGGATCTTTCGGTGTGCCATTGAGAATAATTAGCCGTAATATTATCTATGAGTTTAGTAGCTTCTCCTAAAGTGATTTCCATAAAATTACCTCCTACGGCTGAATCTAAAAGATTTCTAGAAGCAAAATTCAATCCGGCATAATTTTTTTGTATAATCATCCACAAGTTCAAACCATGAGTAGGGCAATTTCTCATCATCAATTTCATCCTATCCCAAGATTGGGCAACATGCTCATGATCAAGTTGCTTAAAATTCATAACATCGTTACTAAGGGAGATGATCTTAGCGGGAGGAAAATACTTAGAGATGAAAGCATCTTTACACTTGTTCCACGAATCAATACTATTTTTAGGCAAAGATGAAAACCAAGTTTTAGCATGATCTCTAAGCGAAACGGAAACAACTTCAATTTAACAATATCATTATCCACATATTTTTCTTTTGCATATCACACAAATCAATGAAATTGTTTAGATGGGATGCGGCATTTTCACTAGGAAGGCCAAAAAATTGATCTTTCATAACAAGATTCAGCAAAGCGGCATTAATTTCACTAGATTTCGCATTAGTAGCGGGAGCAATCGGAGTACTAATAAAATCACTGTTATTGGTGTTGGAAAAGTCACATAATTTGGTATTCTCTCGAGCCATCGTGACAAAGCAAGCAATCCAACACATGAGCACACAAAAAGAAAGCGAGAAAGACGAACGGAAGAGGGGCGAAGAAAAGGCAAATCTTTTCAAAAATCGTTTTAGAAGTGGGGAGAGGAAAACGAGAGGCAAATGGAGAATAATGCAATGCAAGAGATGAGAGTTTATGATGGGTACTTGGTATGGCTTGACTTGGCGTAGATCTCCCCGGCAACAGCGCCAGAAATTCTTCCTGCAACCTCTTGAGCTTGCAAAGTAGAGTGAAGGGTGATGCAGCAAAGTAGAGTAAGTATTTCCCTCAGTTTGAGAACCGAGGTATCCATCCAGTAGGAGACAACACACAAGTCACCAAATACCTACACAAACAATCAAACAAACTTGCACCCAACACGATAAAGGGGTTGTCAATCCCTTCACAGTTACTTGCAAAAGTGAGATCTAATAGAGATAGATAAACGGTAAAGTAAATATTTTTGGTATTTTTGGTTTATAGACCGGAAAGTAAAAGATTGCAAAATAGTAGATCGGAAACTTATAGGATGGAAAAGAGAACTTATATGATGGAAAAGAGACCTGGGAGCCATAGGTTTCTCTAGTGGCTTCTCTCAAGATAGCAAATAATACGGTGGGTGAACAAATTACTGCCAAGCAATTGATAGAAGAACGCATAATTATGATGATATCTAAGGCAATGATCATGAACATAGGCATCTCGTCCGTGTCAAGTATACTGACTCCTGCCTATATCTACTACTATTACTCCACACATCAACCGCTATCTAGCATGCATCTAGAGTATTAAGTTCATAAAGAACGGAGTAACACATTAAGTAAGATGACATGATGTAGATGAATTAACTCAAGCAATATGATGAAAACCCCATCTTTTTATCCTCGATGGCAACAATACAATATGTGCCTTGTTGCCCCTACTGTCACTGGGAAAGGACACCGCAAGATTGAACCCAAAGCTAAGCACTTCTCCCATTGCAAGAAAAAACAATCTAGTAGGCCAAACTAAACCGATAATTCGAAGAGACTTGCAAAGATATCAAATCATGTATATAAGAATTCAGAGAAGATTCAAATAATATTCATATATAATCTGATCATAAATCCACAATTCACCGGATCTCGGCAAACACACCGCAAAAGAGTATTACGTCGAATAGATCTCCAAAAACATCGAGGAGAACATGGTATTGAGAATCGAAGAGAGAGAGAGAGAGAGAGAAGAAGCCATCTAGCTACTAGCTATGGACCCGTAGGTCTGTGGTAAACTACTCACGCTTCATCAGAAGGGCAATGGTGTTGATGTAGAAGCCCTCCGTGATCGAATCCCCCTCCGGCAGGATGCTGGAAAAGGTCCCTAGATGGGATCTCATGGGTACACAAGGTTGCGGCAGTGGAAAAGTGTTTTCGTGGCTCCCCCTGATGGTTTTGGGGTATAAGAGTATATATGGGCAAAAGAATTAGGTCAGGAGACCCACGAGGGGCCGACAAGACAGGGGACATGCCCTACTCCCCTGGGCGCGCCCTCCACCCTTGTGGCCACCTTGTGGCTCCTCCGACTTCATCTCCAATCTCCTGGTTTGCTTCTGGTCCAAGAAAGATCATCGCGAAAGTTTTATTCCGTTTGGACTCCGTTTGGCATTCCTTTTCCGCAAAACTCAAAAACAAGCAAAAAAATAGAAACTGGCACTAGGCTCTAGGTTAATAGGTTAGTCCCAAAAATAATATAAAAATAACATATTAATGCATATAAAACATCCAAAACCGATAATATAATAGCATGGAACAATAAAAAATTATAGATACGTTGGAGATGTATCAGTCCCTTACCAGCCCCCGGCCTATATGGTACCAACTACCGATATCCTAAACAGTGAGTATATATAAGCCATGGGATGAAACTAACCTCGACAGAAAACAACAGTCATTCCCAAAATTGTCCTGTGTAGGTACATCGAGAGGCATGTTAAGCACAACGGGCTAAACATCAACCAAAATTATCCATGGAAGACAAAATAATCTCCAAAAGATAGCTTCAGTGTGCAGGTTTAAGAATGCTAGTAAAGCAAAACAAGTGGAAAGGTGTGTTAACTGCAACAGGCCTAACATTTATCAACAAGCAAACATAGTCATTCAAACTGGTATTGTGCCGGTCTAAGTACACTGGTTATTGTTAAATAAAAATGGAAAGGCGTGTTAACTACAAGATGCAGCAACCAAATGTAGTCATTCATAGTGGTATTGTTGAAATTGGTATTGATGAAATTGAACTGCACAGATCATACTTGCACGTATAAAACATCACGTTGTGAATAACTGGAATACACAAGGCATACTACGAACAACCAAAGATAGCATTTGAAACTGGACATATGCTAACTACGAACAACCGAACAATCAAAAAACTTTAAAGGAGGCATATGCTAGCTATAAAAGGCATACTTTAAAAGAGGCATATGCATTCCTATCGGTATGTTTAAAACTGGATTGATGAAATGTACTGCACAGTAAATAATTGCACATATAGAGCATCACATTGTGAACAACTGAAATAAACAAGGCATACTGCAACTAACCAAATATAGCAATTAAAACTGGACATATTCTCACTACACTACAAAAGGGACTCGACAAAACAAATCATGGGTTCACCCCTCTGAAGAGGCACGGCAAAACAAATCATGGTTTTCCTCACTTGTCACAGATGGGCTCGTTCCCGTGGGAAGAGCATGGACTCTAGATGTGCTCCATGTTGTCGCATATGGGCTCCTTCCCCTTGGAAGAGAACGACTATAGGGTGCCCTCCCTCATGTCGCAGACGGGCTCTTTCCCCTTAGAAGAGCAGATGGGCTCTTTCCCCTTGGAAGCGCCGGAGAGGGTGCCCTCCTCGTGGTCGCAGTTGATGAGGTCTGACTTGGGAGCTGTGGATCTGAAGCCAGCGCCGTAGAATGTACCCTTCAGAAATGACAAAAGGGGCTCGATGGCGATGTAGGATGGAAAATTCTTGACAACGAGCTAGAGGAGATCAGCAGCGGGGCCATGGATGAGATCGATGGCGGTTGAACCCGAGGGATTGGGGTGGGACATTTAACATGTGACATAGCCCGCCTTAGGCCGTCACTGTCGACGACCTTGATGTCATAGCCGGCGTCCGTGACATACCCGCATACTCTAGCCTGCTGATTGAGTGCCTGCGGCCAGTAATGGTCATCATCTTCCTTGGTGACGTCGGGCAAAGAGACCGCGATACACCTCTTTTGTTCAAGTCGCTCCTCGAGCTCCACGGGAAGCGTAGCCGGGCTTAGGCTGTGACGCTCTAGAGTGGGGGATGGGGATGGGGATGGGGATCTATGGGAAAGGGGGCGTTCAGTAGGCATCATCTAAGAAACTCAGGGTGGCTTGGGTATGGAGATCGGTGGGCAAGCTGCACGAGCAAACTGGCAGATGTTGACAATGGAGGCTTTGCGGCGGCGGCGGTGGGGACCTTGCTAGGGTTTCGAGTGAGGGAGGGTGTGTGTGTGTGTGTCTACACGCGCCCGAGGAGGTTTTGGTGTGTGTGTGGAGGGGGCGGGGGGGGGGTGTTTGAGGAAATGACGCGGTTACTGAAAATTTTACTACGCGAGAGTGAAATGCCGGGGCTATTGAAAATTTTGATGATGGTGCATTGCACACTGTACGGAGATAACAACCATGTGTTATGAAACAGAAAAACCCTCATGGCGGGTAGATATTTTTGAGGGATGCAGGCGGGATTGGGAACAAGAGACATCACACACGGTTGAAACATAATAACCGTGTGTTATCAAACAGAAAAAAGCTGCAGGCGGGTAGATATTTTTGAGAGGGGAAGCCTCGTGGAGCCCAATGTACTATCTGGATGTGCGTGATAGGGGCACCAGCATGGCACACTGTTAGTTTGAGTGAACCGTGTCTGTTGCGTCATCCGACTTGTCTAATGTTCATAAGTTTGGCGAAAAATGATGCGGGAGAGGGTCAGAACACGAACACACTTGCATGTGGATAAAATTTATGTATGAAAAGGGTGGTTTGATGTTCAAATACCAAATGCAACTTCGATGTGGCACCTATCTCGCAAAGCACATGGTATTGCTTGCCCCCCCCCCTCATGTCGGCATGAAGGGAATCCTAAGCTATGAATGCATGCCCCCCTGTCGGTGTCAAAACTGGTAGATCTCAGGTAGAGGGGCCCAAGCTGTGCATCTAAGGATCAATGGTAACAGGGGACCAGGGGACACCGTGTTTACCCAGGTTTGGGCCCTCTTAAGGGAGGTAAAACCCTACTCCGACTTGATTATATTCGACGAGTGTGGATATTACAAGAGTTGATCTAGCTCAAGATTGTAATGGCTAAACCCTAGATGTCTAGCCTATGAGTATTCCAATGATAGTAAAGAAGATAACCTCTATGGACTAACCCCTCCAGTTTATATACACACCGACAGGCCTAGGGTTTGTACAAGGTCGGTCCATCGGGGGAGGAAACTTCCGGACTCTAATCTTGCTATCTACGTATGGAGAAGTCCCATCTGGAGACGGAGGATAATCTTCAGCTTGATCTTGTACGGCCCATCCAAACCGACCTATACTCCTATGCCGGACACCTGAGGACCCCTGAATCCAGGACTCCCTCTGTAGCCCCCGAACTTGCCTTCAATGATGATGTAGTGTGCGGATATAAGTATTCGCCTTTGCAAGGCTGGTTCTCCTCCATACTCCAGACTGATGATAGTCTGGCATTGGCTTTCGCATCCAGTATTTATGATTCCTTCCTGCTGTTGCCTTGATTTCCACGTGTCTGAGTGAATGTGCACGGTTCGTCACCCTTGTATTTTAATATTTTTAGCAGGCACAGGTAGCGCCTATATAACGAGGTTGGATCTCCAAAATGCCATCTCACATCGCCCCAAGAGCAACAAAGCAAACCATGGAAAAAAAATTCAAACCATGGCTAGTGTCCCCGGCTCCTCCTCGCGTCCTCATGGCCCTCAAGAGGGGGATTGGCAAAGTTGTTCTGTATCCCATCTCCAGCTCAATCGACTCCAGACGCAAGGATATCTTCCCCTCGCGGATCTAGTCTCTGTACTAGCAGGGTTAACTTCTATGGGTGATGATGCATTGGCAGAGAATTTCCCCAATCTCAGCCAAGGGGAGAGGATGTGCTTCATCTCGTTCCTTTTGATGGGCGTAGGATTCCCAATCCACAACCAGGTTCTATTTTGCAAATTTCTAGTTTTGTCGCCCTTTGTGAATTATTTTTAGACTGCAAGGCTCATTTCGAACTATGGAAAAAGTTCTTCTGCCTCGTCCCCCGCCACCAGGGCGGAGGCTCCATATTTGAAGTGGGCGGCACCGAAGTATGGCGCATAGCCGGATCCCGTTACCCAGTTGGGACTCTGTAGAGGGAGTCCGGCGAATGGTCTTCGGAATGGTTCTATATTAAGGATGTTCCTCTTCCGGACCTTGTTCGGCGCAGGCTTCTCGAAATCTCCAGTGCGCCTTTAAAGAAGATATTCAGCTGGCGCCCCAAGTCACCTAGACAAGAGGATAGTGCGGAAGTTATGATATTGGGCAGCAAGGTCAGATTGTTGACCCATTCTGGACTCTCCATGTTTGAAGTCATGGCTATTGCGATAAAGCGATGTATCCAACCCCTTCAGTCCAGAGTGGGTCCTTTATGGAACTACAACAGGGAGGATGACGTGTCTCGCTACACGCGAAAGGGTCCGAATAACCAAGCCGCATTGGACGCCATGCTTATGGACCTTTATAAGGGAGAGGAAGAAGACTCGGCCCGTCTAAAATGCCGGGACGGTTTCTCCATGTACAACCCCATTGACTGGGTAAGTTTAGTCATTTAGCACCGTGTTATCATTGGGGTGCATTAATTGAATCTTCTGGTTGTTTCAAAAACAGTCATCGAGGAAGGTAGTCGAGAACATCTATTGCCCTCCACCCCAGCCAGAAGACCACACACGTCACGAAGACCCCGGATTCAATGATGATCCGGATATATTTGTTGAATTTGAATACAGAGTCTATTACCAGGCGAGCCTTGACGGTCAGAACTAGCCATCATGGCCGATTACCCCAATATCTACCCCTTCGTTAAGGTAAGTGTTCGGAAATCAAAAAGGAAGTGGCATCTCCGCTCATAACTTACTCTCCGCACTGGACCGTACTTCGCAGGATCGGCACTCAGCAAACCGTACCCAAGGACGGGCAACAAGAAGAAGGACGACACCCTCAAGGGGTGGTCGTGCGAAGCAAAAAGAGGCCAGGAGCGCCACTGAGCCTGCTCCATCACCAAAAATGAATGTTCCTTATTTCATATTTAGGCGTGAAGCCGAATTTTCATTTTACATCCTCCTTCTATTATCTCAGGAGGGGTACCTGGCGGACCGTAAACAAGATCCCAGCTAGCCGAGCTATAGCCAATCCGGCGCCGGAGACGTCAACTAGGACTGGTGTGCATGTTGACACGGCGCAGACTCATTTGCCCCATCAAGAGCCGAATGAGGTGTAACATCCCAAATTTTCAATTTGGAATGTTATACATTAGATCATCATGCATATCATATTTTTCTCGCATTTTCCGATCCTAGAAAATTTCACGCAACTCAAGGACCCTCAGAGAGAGTTGGAAGTTTCATTATTTTCATATTTGGGATTTCTCAAATTTTGAAAATAGGATCATTGGATTTATTTAATTATCTTCATAAGGTTTTTCCTATAAAAAATTTTAAGAGAGGGAATAATATGACTTTCCCAATATTTAGGAAAAATGAAGATATTATAAATAAATCAAGATTTGGTTTTGGAAGATTTATTTTGCTTAGGCAAAAAAATGAGCATTTTAAAAATTTATGCATGTTTGCCGTTTTTAAAGTTCATTTTGTTCGACTCATTTTTAGGAGTCGGGGAAAATTTGTTTTATTTAATTTGGAGTTCAATTGGTATTTTTTTTAATTCATTTGGTTTAATTTTTTAAAAAAAAAAGCCCGGCCAGCCCAGCCAGGCCCGGCCCAGCGCCCCGCCTCCCTCTCCCTCGCGCGCACGCAGCCGCCCGAGCGGGAGCTGCCCCGCCGCCGCACGCCTCCCGGAGTCCGGCTCCGACCCGGCGCCCCCTGCCCCTTCCCCAAGCCACCCGGCGACCCCCCCCCTCTTAAATACTCGCCGCCCCCCCCTCTCTCTCACCGCCGCCGCCTCACCCGACCCAAGCCGAACCCCGCCGCCGCGAGGAAGCCGCCGCCGCCGCCGTTTCCCGCCGTCGCCGGAACCCCCGCCGCCCCTCGCCGCCCCCTCCCGACCCCGCCGGACCTCCCGCCACCCCCAGAGCCCCGCCGGAGCCTCGCCGGCGAAGACCACCGGAGGTAGCCACTGCCCCGCGCCCTGATCCGGTTTTCCCCTAATAAATCGATCCGGTTTATATAAAAAAAAACTAGATTGGTTTTATTTTTTTCGGTTTTCTTATTTAACGAACGTTCACCGAACCGTTCGTTTCAATGAATGTGTTCGTTGGATTAGTTCTGTTAACGAACGTCCGTTATTTAAACCGCTCGTCGTTTTTCTTTTATTCGGATTTAATCCGTTATTTCTCTGATTCGATTTCCGATCCAATTTTCAAATCTGTTTTATTTCTTGCTCGTTTATCGGAATCAGGTGATTCAAACGCCTGGAGTTTCGTAACGAAACCGCCGTTCCGACTAACTAACTTTCACAGAGTTTTGCTACTGTGAAATTTTGACCTAATTTCAGATTTCTAAACCGAGTCGTTCTCTCTCGAGTTCCGACTTTCGATGCCTTATTTGATTCGATTCTTTTGCAACCAGGGTTCTTAAGTTGAACTCTCTGGTTAGATCTTTTATTCGAGATTTCCCTGTGCATTAGATGAGTACTTATTGTATGATTGTTGTTTGTCTGCGATAGATCACCCGGATTGCGCCGCTTGTTACTTCGAATCTCTAGAACACGCGGATCATCAGCAAGGCAAGTAACACTTGATCATATCTTTCCTACTACCCAGTTTTATTGCATTAGATCAAACCCTCAAACACTTGCATTGTTTAGGATCTAAATTAAATTGTGGGATTGGGAAGTAGATGAGGTAGTACCTATTACCTATTACTTATGAAACCTTGGGAGTTACTTCTACGTTTGCTTATTATGCTATGCTATGCTAGTAGACGTGGATTGGGTGAGTGATATCCATGACAGATGTGAGATTGATAATTTTAATGGTTTATCTAAGGTGGCAACTTAAACACACATCTGGGTGGATTGAGGCACCTGATGTCTATCAGGACTTGCCTGTTTTTTTTTTGGACCGCCACCCAGGCTCAAAGGGATCATAAGATATTTCAAACTGGAAACTTCCGTGTGCAGCCACATGCTACTATGGGCTCTAGCATAGTTGACTAAGTTGTGCGAACTCTTACGGGGTGGACTAGCAGATGTAGGGGATGTAGGTGTACCGGTCTACCCCACATGTAAGGTGCTAGTGCTTCTGAAAGACTATGTCTCGGTCATCCGTTTCTCAAACACCATGCAGTGCGAGGAAACAAACGGAGGCGATCGAGTCATGTGGGAAAAAGTGCGCAAACCTCTGCAGAGTAACAAACTAATCATGATTAGCCGTGTCCCCGGTTATGGACGTTTTGAGTATCTAGTACTTGAATATCATTGTGAATCTCAACATGTTACTTCTAATAAAAGCTATTGGGTTTTTAATGAGTACTTTTAATTGGGATTGAGGATGCTGTCAACCATTCCCAATGTTTAACAACCACCATGATAGTTAAACAAAATTATTCCTTTGATGTAGGGAAAAATTGGCTTTTCGCAAAACTGTAACCATAGAGCCTTACCACCAGCCAAATATGCATGTAGTATAGGCTTATTGTTTCATTACTCTCTATGTGTTACATTGCCAGCATATTCCATGTGCTGACCCGTTTTCGGGCTGCAACGTTAATGTTGCAGACTTTTCAGACGACGATTGAGGTGCGTTTAGGTCGTGGTTCTATACTCAGTGATGCCGATGGAGTTGATGGACTCACTTATCTTCCAAGCCTTCCGCTGTTATCGTTATTAGATGGCCTTAAGCCATGATTATTGTAATAAGTTTTTTTTAGCCATCGATGTAATAAGTGTGTGATTGCAACTCTGCTATAAAACCTCGATGTACTGTGTGGTGTCAGCATTACTGATCCAGGGATGACACCGTAGCACAGTAGACGTGATCCATTCGGGTCAGGTCGCTACAGAGATGGTATCAGAGCACACGCTGACTATAGGACACGACCACTAAGTTAAAGCCATAGATCACTACTCTCCTCTCATTTTCTAAACTCCTCATCTATTCTACTCTTTAGGATGACGAACGTGAAGATTAAGTACACCCAACCGGATGAAGGCACACCATTTGGATTTCACTTGAAGGAAGTTACCAAGTACCTGGACATTGGACTACCAAGTTTCACCGGGACTTTCAACGCCACTCTGCCTGAAGAGGAGCGCTGGAAGATTCACGCTCACGTTCCAGGAAGGACATTCGCCCCAATCACCAAGCCTATAGATAGTGTTTTCAATGCACCAACCTGGAGTCTGGGAAGGAGCATGGCATCTCATATCACCATGGGACGCATTGGAGAAGTTTATCAAGAAGACCTCAAGGACACTATCTACCAGATTTGCGGACGCCGAGATGACAAATGGGACATAGTTAGTACCAAGAAGGATAGATCCATTGCAGCTTTTATCCAGGAGTTAAACCAGCACATTCGACGCCAGGAGAACCAGATGTGCAATGATATGTTGGAGTTGCAGAATGCAAAGGCAAGGATCATCGAGCTAGGAGGAGAACTAAAGTCTACACGCAAGGACTACATGGACGAGATCGTAGCTCTAGCAAGACACAATAACGATCTTAAGTATGAGATTGAAGAACTCAAGAAGAAGTTAGCATCCCAGGAGGACGACAAGTACGTCGCATGTCCGGACAGCTACATCAACATCGACGACACCGATTCGGATCCAAGTGAACCCGATTTTGAAGACGAAGCTGGAGCAGACATCATGGAATCTTCCACCGGTTCAAATTAGTAGATGACCACCACATATTAGTAGAATTTCCCCCCCATGTAAACATTATAGTACACGCACTTGCGATAGTTAGATCGTTGTAAGCCTTGTTTGATTGAATGGAGTGATTTTGTGTGCATTTGCTCATGTGCATTTGGGTAGTGATTCCCCTTAGACCTCATTCTATTCTAAATTTCTCTTCTTTTCTAAACCCATCAGATGCCTCCGAGACGTGACCCTGAATTCGTTTTCCCGCCAGAGATCACCCAACTGATTCAGCAGCAGAACACCCTGATTCAAACATTGGTGCAGAACCAGGGCAACAACAACAACAACCCACCACCACCACCTGCGGATCATTTGACTCGTTTCCTTAGACTAAATCCGCCGGTGTACTCCAGTAGCACCGAGCCGATTGTAGCAGATGATTGGCTCCGCAAGATAGGAAGGGAGTTGACCACTGCAGGATGCACAGATGGAGAAAGAGTGAAGTTTGCAGCACATCAGCTTGAAGGACCCGCAGCCGCATGGTGGGAGAATTTCACAGCCACTTACCCGGTAGACACTGTCACATGGGATCAATTTCAGCAAGCTTTTCGCACTGCCCATGTTTCAGCAGGAGCTATGGCCATAAAGAAGCGTGAGTTTCGCAACTTACGCCAAGGAGGAAGGACTGTTGGCCAGTATGTGGAGGAGTTTAGTAAGCTAGCCCGTTATGCCCCAGATGACGTTGCTACGGATGTAGCTAAGCAGGAGAAGTTTCTGGAAGGACTGAATGATGAACTAAGCATGCAGTTGATGGTAGCAAATTTCAATAACTACCAGGAGTTAGTAGACCGAGCCCTTATGATTGAAGGAAAGCAGCAGCAAATTGAGAACCGTAAGAGGAAGTATGGACAGGGGAAGTATAACTCTGGAGCCCAGCAGAAGCCCCGTTTTACCCCTAAACCGGGATTTAAGTTTCAGCACACCCATGGAGGAGGTAGCTCGCACAACCATAATGGCCACAAGAATGGTAATGGGAATGGAGGAAGCAACGGCCAGAACCGAACAACCCCATCAACCCCAACCAAGAGAGACCTGAGTCAAGTCACCTGTTTCAAGTGTTCGAAGACCGGACATTATGCCAATGAATGTCCTGAAGGCCAGAATGGAAATGGCAATGGAAGCTCGGGAAGAAGCCCAACCCTTTCAATAGGGGACAGGTGAACCACGTTAATGTGGAGGAGATTGAAGATCAGCCCGATGCAGTAATCGGTAAGTTTTTGGTTAAGTCATTTACTGCACTCGTTCTTTTTGATACTGGTGCATCGCATTCATACATATCAAGGGGATTTGTGGAAAAGTATAGCCTGCCCACTAGGATTCTTAAAACACCTATGCTAGTAAGCTCGCCAGGAGCAGAATACATGGCCAGACAAGGATGTTTTCAAGTACCATTGAGTATAGGAAGGCATGTATTCCCAACGGATTTAATTATTCTGGAATCCCAAGGTCTGGATGTGATTCTTGGTATGGATTGGCTGTCGATGTATGGAGGAAACATCGATTGCGCCAGTAAGACAATTTTGCTTACCACACCAGAAGGAAGAAGGATCAAGTATGTATCCCGGCATGTGCCAAACAGGACACAAGTGAATTGCTTATCAGGAGTGGTGCAGGAGGAAGTACCAGTGGTAAAGGATTTTCCTGATGTATTTCCTGAGAATTACCAGGCATGCCACCGGATAGAGACATTGAGTTTTTGATTGAGTTATTGCCAGGTACAGGTCCAATATCGAAGCGACCGTACCGGATGCCAGCAAAGGATTTGGTGGAAATTAAGAATCAGATTAAGGAGTTATTGGATAAAGGTTACATTCGCCCAAGTTCTTCACCTTGGGGATCACCCGTTTTGTTAGTGGAGAAGAAGGATGGATCTTTGAGAATGGTTGTTGATTATCGTGAATTGAATGCGGTAACAATCAAGAACAAGTACCCACTACCAATGATAAATGATCTGTTTGATCGTTTGCAAGGAGCCAAAGTGTTTTCCAAGATCGACTTGCGATCAGGGTACCATCAGTTGAAGATTCGGGAGCAAGACATACCCAAGACTGCATTTACCACGAGATATGGACTGTACGAGTATACCGTTATGTCATTTGGATTGACTAACGCACCAGCTTATTTCATGAACCTGATGAACAAAGTGTTTATGGAGTTTTTGGATAAGTTCGTCGTGGTGTTCATAGATGACATTTTGATTTTCTCGAAGAATGAAGAGGAACACAAGGAACACTTGCGATTGGTTTTGGAGAAATTAAGAGAACATCAGTTATACGCCAAGTTCAGCAAATGTGAGTTTAGGCTAAAGGATTTCGTGAGGATGAACACGATACCCTATGGTTTGAAGACTGTGTTTATGTGCCCAATAACCCAGAAATCAGGAAGTTGATTTTACAAGAAGCCCATGATTCACCCTATTCGATTCACCCAGGAAATACCAAGATGTATTTGGATTTGAAGAACACTTTCTGGTGGACCGGAATGAAGAAGGATATTGCGGAGTATGTAGCTATTTGCGATGTATGTCAGAGAGTAAAGGCAGAACATCAGAAGCCAGCAGGATTGTTACAACCGTTGCCGATACCCGAATGGAAGTGGGATAAACTAGGCATGGATTTCATCACAGGTTTGCCAAAGACCCGTTCAGGATATGACTCGATTTGGGTTATAGTTGACCGTTTAACAAAGGTAGCTCATTTCATTCCAGTCAAGACTACCTATAGCAGTGCTAAGTTGGCAAAGATATACATGACCAGAATTGTGTGTCTACACGGAGTTCCGAGGAGCATCGTATCAGATAGAGGAACCCAGTTTACCTCGAAATTTTGGAACCAGTTGCACGAGACATTGGGAACTAGATTGGAATTCAGTACAGCTTTCCACCCACAGACCGATGGACAGACTGAGAGAGTCAATCAGATTTTGGAAGATATGCTGAGAGCTTGTGCACTAGATTATGGATCTAGCTGGGATGATAATTTGCCGTATGCAGAATTTTCCTACAACAACAGTTACCAAACCAGCTTGAAGATGGCACCTTTCGAGGCTCTGTATGGAAGAAGGTGCAGGACACCGTTATCATGGAACGAAGTTGGAGACCGTCAGTTGTTTGGACCAGATTTGATTAAGGAGTCTGAACAGAAGGTTAAGTTGATTCGAGACAGGCTCAAGGTAGCCCAGTCCAGACAGAAGAGCTATGCCGATTCAAAGCGCAAAGCGATTGAGTATGAAGTTGGAGACAGAGTATATCTCAGAGTATCCCCGCTTCGAGGAGTTAAGCGTTTTGGAGTTAAAGGAAAGTTAGCACCCCGTTTCGTTGGACCGTATGAGATTTTGCAACGTATGGGAGAAGTCGCGTATAAGTTGGAACTACCAAAAGGACTGTCAGGAGTTCATGATGTATTCCATGTTTCTCAGTTGAAGAAATGTCACCCAGAGATAGCAGAGGTACCGTTGAGAGACACAGTGCCACTAGAAGCAATTCAGTTGAGGGATGACTTGACATATGAGGAAAAACCTGTTAAGATTCTCGATTATGCCAGCAGAGTTACCCGCAGCAAAGTTATCAAATTTTGTAAAGTTCAGTGGAGCCACCACACTGAGGATGAAGCCACCTGGGAAAGAGAGGAAGTTTTGCTCAAGGACCACCCTCACCTATTTTCTAGCCAACCCGAATCTCGAGGGCGAGATTCATCTTAAGGGGGTAGGTTTGTAACATCCCAAATTTTCAATTTGGAATGTTATACATTAGATCATCATGCATATCATATTTTTCTCGCATTTTCCGATCCTAGAAAATTTCACGCAACTCAAGGACCCTCGGAGAGAGTTGGAAGTTTCATTATTTTCATATTTGGGATTTCTCAAATTTTGAAAATAGGATCATTGGATTTATTTAATTATCTTCATAAAGTTTTTCCTATAAAAAATTTTAAGAGAGGGAATAATATGACTTTCCCAATATTTAGGAAAAATGAAGATATTATAAATAAATCAAGATTTGGTTTTGGAAGATTTATTTTGCTTAGGCAAAAAAAATGAGCATTTTAAAAATTTATGCATGTTTGCCGTTTTTAAAGTTCATTTTGTTCGACTCATTTTTAGGAGTCGGGGAAAATTTGTTTTATTTAATTTGGAGTTCAATTGGTATTTTTTTTAATTCATTTGGTTTAATTTAAAAAAAAAACCGGCCAGCCAGCCAGGCCCGGCCCAGCGCCCCGCCTCCCTCTCCCTCGCGCGCACGCAGCCGCCCGAGCGGGAGCTGCCCCGCCGCCGCACGCCTCCCGGAGTCCGGCTCCGACCCGGCGCCCCCTGCCCCTTCCCCAAACCACCCGGCGACCCCCCCTCTTAAATACTCGCCGCCCCCCCCCCTCTCTCTCACCGCCGCCGCCTCACCCGACCCAAGCCGAACCCCGCCGCCGCGAGGAAGCCGCCGCCGCCGCCGTTTCCCGCCGTCGCCGGAACCCCCGCCGCCCCTCGCCGCCCCCTCCCGACCCCGCCGGACCTCCCGCCACCCCCGGAGCCCCGCCGGAGCCTCGCCGGCGAAGACCACCGGAGGTAGCCACTGCCCCGCGCCCCGATCCGGTTTTCCCCTAATAAATCGATCCGGTTTATTTATAAAAAAAAACTAGATTGGTTTTATTTTTTCGGTTTTCTTATTAACGAACGTTCACCGAACCGTTCGTTTCAATGAATGCGTTCGTTGGATTAGTTCTGTTAATGAACGTCCGTTATTTAAACCGCTCGTCGTTTTTCTTTTATTCGGATTTAATCCGTTATTTCTCTGATTCGATTTCCGATCCAATTTTCAAATCTGTTTTATTTCTTGCTCGTTTATCGGAATCAGGTGATTCAAACGCCTGGAGTTTCGTAACGAAACCGCCGTTCCGACTAACTAACTTTCACAGAGTTTTGCTACTGTGAAATTTTGACCTAATTTCAGATTTCTAAACCGAGTCGTTCTCTCTCGAGTTCTGACTTTCGATGCCTTATTTGATTCGATTCTTTTGCAACCAGGGTTCTTAAGTTGAACTCTCTGGTTAGATCTTTTATTCGAGATTTCCCTGTGCATTAGATGAGTACTTATTGTATGATTGTTGTTTGTCTGCGATAGATTACCCGGATTGCGCCGTTTGTTACTTCGAATCTCTAGAACACGCGGATCATCAGCAAGGCAAGTAACACTTGATCATATCTTTCCTACTACCCAGTTTTATTGCATTAGATCAAACCCTCAAACACTTGCATTGTTTAGGATCTAAATTAAATTGTGGGATTGGGAAGTAGATGAGGTAGTACCTATTACCTGTTACTTATGAAACCTTGGGAGTTACTTCTACGTTTGCTTATTATGCTATGCTATGCTAGTAGACGTGGATTGGGTGAGTGATATCCATGACAGATGTGAGATTGATAATTTTAATGGTTTATCTAAGGTGGCAACTTAAACACACATCTGGGTGGATTGAGGCACCTGATGTCTATCAGGACTTGCCTGTTTTTTTTGGACCGCCACCCAGGCTCAAAGGGATCATAAGATATTTCAAACTGGAAACTTCCGTGTGCAGCCACATGCTACTATGGGCTCTAGCATAGTTGACTAAGTTGTGCGAACTCTTACCGGGTGGACTAGCAGATGTAGGGGATGTAGGTGTACCGGTCTACCCCACATGTAAGGTGCTAGTGCTTCTGAAAGACTATGTCTCGGTCATCCGTTTCTCAAACACCATGCAGTGCGAGGAAACAAACGGAGGCGATCGAGTCATGTGGGAAAAAGTGCGCAAACCTCTGCAGAGTAACAAACTAATCATGATTAGCCGTGTCCCCGGTTATGGATGTTTTGAGTATCTAGTACTTGAATATCATTGTGAATCTCAACATGTTACTTCTAATAAAAGCTATTGGGTTTTTAATGAGTACTTTTAATTGGGATTGAGGATGCTGTCAACCATTCTCAATGTTTAATAACCACCATGATAGTTAAACAAAATTATTCCTTTGATGTAGGGAAAAAATTGGCTTTTCGCAAAACTGTAACCATAGAGCCTTACCACCAGCCAAATATGCATGTAGTATAGGCTTATTGTTTCATTACTCTCTATGTGTTACATTGCCAGCATATTCCATGTGCTGACCCGTTTTCGGGCTGCAACGTTAATGTTGCAGACTTTTCAGACGACGATTGAGGTGCGTTTAGGTCGTGGTTCTATACTCAGTGATGCCGATGGAGTTGATGGACTCACTTATCTTCCAAGCCTTCCGCTGTTATCGTTATTAGATGGCCTTAAGCCATGATTATTGTAATAAGTTTTTTTTTTAGCCATCGATGTAATAAGTGTGTGATTGCAACTCTGCTATAAAACCTCGATGTACTGTGTGGTGTCAGCATTACTGATCCAGGGATGACACCGTAGCACAATAGACGTGATCCATTCGGGTCAGGTCGCTACATGAGGTGTCCGTCACCAACTCTGAAGTGGAAAGTGCAATGAATCATTGACACTTTAAAGAAGCCCTGCACACCCCTGCTTTAACAGAGAAGGAATTTACCACCCTTAGCACCATGGGCGCATACATCCGAGCTGCCCGGGACGGACTTACAGGAGTTGCTCACCTGTTCTCAAAAGATATACACGTATAAATTTATGTACACTTAGTAGATAGATAGCTGTAGCCCCCGAGACTTAAAGCAGTCGGAACAAACCGATTTGAGGATCGTTTATGGCCGCAGGTTCTCAAGGAGAAGAATAGTGCATTGTCCCAGGAGCTCGAGACAAGCCGGACACAGCTAAATGCTGTTGTCACCTAGCTTGAAGAAATGAAGAGTGACCCAATGTACTTTAGGAAAGATAAAAAACTAGAAGAAGAAGTGAAGAAGTAGGCTGAAGAGATAAAGAGCTTAAAGGCCCAACTCTTGGAGGCGTAACAGGAAAACCAGAAACTGAAGGGCGGCATATTCGGTATGCCTTTTGAACCATCCTAAGTATTGATATAATCATATAACACAAAATGTTATAGTTCAGTTTATACAGGTATGTTGACCGGCCGCCATGAGGAGGAAGTGTCCGGGCTGCAAAGTCACGTTCCAAAAGAACGGTCAAAGCTGCACGAGTGTGCCTAGAAGGCCATGAAGAATATGGTCAAAACCTTATGGCCATCCGATACCCCTCCAGAAAGCATGGGGGGGGGGGGTTGGAAGATCTGTTCAAGGGTGCTCAGCGTCGCTTCAAGCTGTGGAAGACGTCTGCATGCCGTGAAGGTCCACGAGAGGCATGGGCCATGGTGAAGACACGCTACACCGGACACGACCCAAATCATATGGCCTGAGTTGGACCTCAAGGACCTAACGGGAAGGAAATTTCTGTAAGCTTGGTATATGACCAAGTAATGACAGCGGCAAAATATTTGCAACAAGATTGTAAACTAGATAGCCTATTAGATGGCGTAGTAAGAGAGTAGGCATTTGATTCTATGTATCAGTGTACTTTATGACCGAACTTATCTCCTGTTGAATTTATAAATTTTTTGTCATCGCAGACCTTCGGCTTCCACCTACGAACCAAGAATTTGGAGTGTTTCCATATACTGTGTTTAACTAAGAAACATTTAGTATCTTTGGAAACCAGGCAATCCGGTCATATTGCTCGAACAGACAAAATGTGTTCGGGGAGTTATGTCATATTACTATTTAACGTAAGAATCATCTTCCAAGAAAAATAGTTCCATTAGGGGTTCCTTTCCTTGGGTTAGCATGCTGAATGGTGCATGCCTAGGCTCATATCCGAAGTACAGGTAGCCAATTCCATAGTTATTCCAAAGAATAGTCTGTTGTATACGTGCCGACCAATTATTCCCTTAAGAATGCTAGCTTTCGGCTTCACCCGTCTGAGGTACAGGTCTGGATAACCCGGTTGTAGCAATCGCAGAGGTACTCCCTTTACAGCCTAGCCGAACAATCGGGAATGTAGGTTATAAGCACAGGAGCAAGGCAACCCAGCTTGGCAAAAACTTAAGTCATAGAGGTGCATAAAATGGCATAAGCAACAACTGTTACGGACAAAGGAAGCTTATAAGTTTTTCAATAAAATGCTTCGTTAAAAGAAGCCCCCATGTATGGTGGGGTGTATACATTTAAAGATGTGTACCCCAAATAATGTGATTGATCCGAACATAAACTCAAGAAGAAAAGGAAAAAAAATAAAAAGGGAGAGAAAAAGGAAAAAACCTAGTTTAAAATGAAACCTAAGAAGGCGAACTATGCGTAGAATCTTCGGAGCCGGGTAATGTTCCATGGGTTCGGCTCAAGGCGATTATCCGCTGTGTTGCGAAGGCGATAGGCTCCTCCGGTAAGGACTTCATCTATGACGAAGGGGCCCTCCCATTTGGGTTTGAGCTTGTACCTTTTATTTTCCGGGAGGCGTAAAACAAGTTCTCCGACATTGTATGTCTTAGCCTGCACTTCTCTGCTTTGGTAACGTCTGGCCTATTGTTGATAGAATGCGGAACGGGCTTTCAACATCGCTCTCCTCTTCGAGTCCGTCTAGGTCATCCTGCCGATCAAGTTTGGCTTCTCTCTCTCTTCATACATGCGCACTCTAGGTGAGTCATGAATAATGTCGCAGGGCAATACCGCCTCTGCATTGTACACCATAAAGAAGGGTGTGTATCCGGTCGTTTGATTGGGCTTGGTCTGGAGTCCCAAAAGTGCGGAATCGAGTTCCTGAACCCAGTGCTTGTCAAATTCTCATAAAGAGCGCACTAGTCTAGGTTTAATACCACTCATGATTAGACCATTGGCCCTTTCGACTTGGCTGTTTGTTTGAGGGTGGTATACAGATGCGTAGTCGAGTCTAATGCCAAACTTAGCGCACCAAGTTTTCACCTCATTAGCTTTGAAGTTGGAGCCATTATCAGTGATGATACTATGCGGGACACAGTAACGGTGGACTACGCCGGATATAATGTAAATCACTGGCCCAACCTTAGGTGTTTTTACCGGTTTGGCCTCTATCCACTTAGTGAATTTGTCTGCCATTACCAGCAAGTATTTCTTTTTGTGGCTCCCCCCTTTAAGGGGTCCAACCATATCAAGCCCCAAGATCGCAAAAGGTCCAAGTAATGGGGATTGCTCTTAATGTTGTGGGAGGCATGTGGCTTTGATTGGCGAAAAGCTGACAGCCCACACAATGTTGGACAAGGGCTTGAGTGTTTGCTCGAGCTGTAGGCCAGAAAAACCTGTCCGGAATGCCTTGCTTATGAGAGCTCGAGCTGCAGTGTGATGCCCGCCGAGACCAGCATGTATTTCTTCCAAGAGTTGCCTTCCCTCCTCTTTGGAGATACACCTTTGAAGGACTCCGGTAGTACTTATTTTGTATAGTTCACCCTCATGCACTTTAAAGGCTTTAGAGCGCCAAACTATGCACCAAGCTTCATTTTGATCATCGGGAAGCTCTTGAATATGAAGGTCGGCCAGGAATGGTTCGGTCCGAGGAGCGATAACCGCCATGATCTCATGAGTAGAGGGTGATATCTCGATATCCAGACCCCCGACGATGTTTGCATTGTGTTCGGCAGCTGGGGGTGTGTTCAGGTCCATATTGCCATCTCCCCTTTCACCCCGGCACACTACGGATGGCTTAAAGAGCCTTTCCACAAAGGTGTTAGGTGGCACAGGGTTGCGTTTAGCACCCATACGTGGGAGGATGCCAGCTGCCTGATTACTCTCTCGAGCGACGTGATGAAACTCGAGTCCTTCGAACCGAGCTGATATTCTTAATATGGCATTTCGATTGCCGCCATTTTCGGGTCCTTTGCGTCGAACTCTCCATTGACCTGGGAAATTACGAGGTTGGAATCACCATGCACCTCCAGGCGTTGTACCCATGGAGACAACCATGCGAATACCATGTAGCAGCGCCTCGTATTTGGCTGCATTGTTGGAGTCCGTATACATAATTTGTAGTACATAGCGGACTGTGCCCCCAGTTGGGGATGTTAGGATGACGCCAGCCCCCAGTCCGGCCAGCAGTTTAGAGCCGTCGAAGTACATAATCCAATTGGAGTATGAGCTATACTCTTTAGGGAGTTCGGCTTCGGTCCATTTAGCGACAAAGTCAGCCAATACCTGGGATTTAATAGCCCGGCGTGGCTTGTATATGATTTCGAATGGTAAAAGCTCGATGGCCCATTTGGCTATGCGGCCAGTGGCGTCCCTGTTATTGATAATATCATTGAGTGGTACTTCAGATGCCACTGTGATCAAGCACTCTTGAAAGTAGTGTCGCAGTTTTCGGGATGCCATGAAGACTGTGTAGGCTATATTCTGGTAGTGAGGGTATCGGGATTTGCAAGGTGTAAGGACCTCCAATACATAATAGACTGGTTTTTGTGTGGGGAATTTATGTCCCTCTTTCCCTCGTTTGACGACGAGGACAACGTTGACTACTTGGTTAGTTGCTAAAATATAGAATAACATGGGCTCTCCAACACCTGGTGCAACTAGGATTTGGTTGCTTGCAAAAAGGATTTTAATTTCTTCCAGTCCGGCTGTCGCAGCGTCCGTCCATTTGAAGTTGTCAGTGCACTGTAATAGCTTGTAGAGTGGTAGCGCTTTTTGTCCCAATTTGGAGATAAAGTGGCTTAAGGCTGCGACGCACCCAGCTAGTTTCTGGACTTGCTTTAGGTATGTTGGTATGGCCAATTGTGACAAAGATCGGATCTTAGCTGGGTTTGCTTCAATTCCTCTATGGGAAACAATGAAACCTAGCAATTTTCCGGCTGGAACTCCGCGGAAACATTTTTCTGGATTAAGCCGCCTGTTATATGTTCGGAGGTTGTTGAAGGTGAGGCGAAGATCGTCCACCAGTGTCTCGACATGTTTTGTCTTGATGAACACCTTTCCACATATGCTTCAACCGTTTTTCCGATTTGTTTTTCCAGGCAAGTTTGAATCATATGCTGGTAGGTAGCCCCAGCGTTTTTGAGTCTGAAGGGCATAATGTTGAAGCAGAAGGGACCGTAAGGGGTGATGAACGTGGTTGCAGCCTGGTCCGATTCCTGCATCTTTATCTGATGGTATCCAGAATAGGCATCGAGGAAACACAAATAATCATGCCCTGTTGTTACGTTAATAATTTGGTCGATGCGAGGTAATGGGAAGGGGTCTTTAGGGCAAGCCTTGTTGAGGTCCTTGAAATCGACGCACATGCGCCATGATTTGTCCTTCTTTGGTGCCATAACCAAGTTGGCTAACCAATCTAGATGTTTGATTTCCCTAATAAACCCAGCCTATAACAACTTGGCCAGCTCTTCTCCCATGGCTTGACACTTGGGTTCAGAGAATCGCCGTAGTGTCTGCTTCACGGGTTTGAATCCCTTGACTACATTGAGACTGTGTTTGGCCAGTCTTCGTGGGATGTCGGGCATGTCGGAAGGGTGCCAGGCAAAGATATCCCAATTCTCTCGCAGGAATGTGCGTAGGGCGGCATCCACTGCTGGATCCAGTTGTGCTCTGATAGATGATGTTTTGTTAGGGTCCGTTGGATGTACTTGGAATTTGACTATTTCCTCAGCTAGCTTGAAGAGGTGGATTTGGATCTCTTATTGAGAATCACATCATCCCTATCCACCATGGATCGTAGGGTGGTTAATTCCTCCACCGCTAGGGCTTCGGATAGCGCCTCGAGGGCCAAGGATGCAGTTTTGTTTTCGGCACAAAGGGCTTTGTCCGGGTCGCTCGAAATTGTGATAACTCCATTAGGTCCGGGCATTTTGAGTTTCATATACGCCTAATGGGGTATAGATTGAAAGCGTGAGAAAGCGTCCCGGCCGAGGATGGTGTGATATCAACTATTGAAAGGGACCACATGAAAGAGCAACTCTTCAGATCTATAGTTTTCGGGTGTGCTGATTACCACATCCAGTTTAATTTTCCCCGACCATCATGCTTCTCGACTGGGGATAATACCTCGAAAGGTGGCATTGCTTTGCTTGATGCGTGATCTGTCCGTCTGCATTTTATCGAGCATGTCCTCATAGATGAGGTTAAGCCCACTTTAGTAAGCCTAAAACCATCAACGATGGGGTTTAGTGCTAAGGTGGCGGGTGCTCGGACTGGCAGAGCCTTTGGTTCGTCTTCGGCCATAAAGGTTATTGCCGTGTCGTTCCATGGGCTTAGTGTGGTTACTTGGTGGACTTCGGTAAGGTCGTGGAGCGCCCGTTTGCGCCGATTATTCGAAGAGAAGGTCTTGAAGACTGTGAGGACATTAAAGTAGTCCCTCCCTGGAGAGTATTTCTCTGGAGTTGTGGTGAGGATGGCCTCTCCACTTTTTGCTACTTGTCGGAGTACCCAGCATGCTCTGAGGCTATGGGTTGGGACTGTGCGGGGAGTGGCGTGAATTGGGCAGGGCTTGTCCAGTAGTTCATTGAGAACGGACCTGTGTCCCGTGAAGGGTTTATTTTTCCTGCCCATAGACTGGTGGTTGGGTGACCCGCAAGGATGTATCCGTTTAGCCCGGGCCTCACTCTGCTTCAAGGCAGCAGGCTCCAGTTGAGTTTTCTGGGCCGTCCATGTGCTTTCCATCGCATAGTACTTTTGCACTACTTGTGATAATTCCGTGAAGCCCTATATGTGGCTATGGTCGAGGGCATTCAATATTCCCTCGTCGATGCAGTTATGATGGAAAATTGAAACTACGTCATCATCCGAGCAGTCTTTGATCCTGTTTTTACCAAGTTGGAATCTGGCCCAAAAGTGGTGGACCGTTTCCTAAGGCTGCTGCCACACATACATCAGGTCGTATATATCTGGAGGACCTGAGTTGCTTGGAGAATATAGATTGTGGTGGGTGGGTGGCTTAAATATTAGATCATGTCCCACATCTGTGCTCGGAGCTTGAAAGGTATCCAAGGTGACCGGTTCGGGTCCGGGGCGGCACAAGGGCTCCTGCAATCCTATGCTTAAGCCAGAGTCCGGAGGACGTGAGGTCCCGTCCGAAGGGGGAGTATCCGGCTAAGGGGATTCTGAGACCCGAACATACTTGGTCTTCAATATGGGGAGAGAAGTGCCTTTGGCCGGTTCGTCAACGACCGCTACGAGGCGGGTGATTAATTTCCCTCTGGTTAGGCTTGAACCCGATCCGATCATAGTCTGTTGAGACCCCCACGACGGCTATGCGGTCTGGAAGTTCTTTTAAAGACGAAACATCTGTCAGGTCCAATTTGTCGGAGTACTTGGGGCCGATGCGAAGATGGTGTCCGACGGCCATGGGGGGAGTTGCGGGCATGACGACCGTGCAAGCCCCTACTGTGAAACCACTGAGCTGGAGGGTCTGCCCAGAAGCTAGGCACCCTCCAGAAGTGATATTGTTGTTGATGACTAGGCGAGCCATAGATCGCTTTTGTAGACAGCACGGCAGAGCTCTCAATGAAAGCACCAATGTCGGCGTCAAAATCGGTAGATCTCGGGTAGAGGGGCCCAAGTTGTGCGTCTAAGGATCAATGGTAATAGGGGACCAGGGGACACAGTGTTTACCCAGGTTCGGGCCCTCTTAAGGGAGGTAAAACCCTACTCTTTGCTTGATTATATTCGACGAGTGTGTAGATTACAAGAGTTGATCTACCTCGAGATCGTAATGGCTAAACCCTAGATGTCTAGCCTATGAGTATTCCAATGACAGTAAAGAAGATAGCCTCTACGGGCTAACCCCTCCAGTTTATATACACACAGGAGGGGCCTAGGGTTTGTACAAGGTCGGTCCATCGGGGAAGTAAACTTCCGAACTGTAATCTTGCTGTCTACGTATGGAGAAGTCCCATCCGGACACGAAGGATAATCTTCAGCTTGATCTTGTATGGCACATCCAACCCGGCCTATACTCCTAGGCCGGACACCTAAGGACCCCTGAATCCAGGACTCCCTCACCCCCCACCGAGGTTCACCTAGCAAAGTGCTAAGTAGCAGCCCCCCTTCGTGTTGGCACGAAGGGAATCCTAAGCTATGAATGCATGCCCCAAAATCGAGGTTCACCTAGCAAAGTGCGAAGTATCAGCCCCCCCCCCCACTTTCAGTCGGCAGGCCAGAGAGGCATCTGACATAGATGGATCGGAAAACATACCAAGAATAATCCACCTTGGTCATACAAACGCTCTCTTGTTGTTGGTCAAAATGATGGCCGTCCATGCGACCCCAAAGATGTGCTAGCTCGCCAGTAATCACGCAAGTAGCTAGTTCCGAAGACAACCACTACATGTGTGTGGCCCAAACATATGTATGGAGAGGTGTATTTTTGAATACACAATGGAACAACTTTGATGTGGCACTGTGCTTTTGAACTAGAAATCCCCACCTTGAGTGAGGGTTAGGTTGATGATGCATATGTATATGCGCTCAAACTTAATTAGGTCTGAATCTCACCATGACCTATACTTTGATCAAACAAACCAAAGGAAGAATCTGCCATGGTAACCTATCGCGTTGTCGGTCAAGGTGATCATGGATGTCCATGCGGGCCCACGAATATATAGGCTTGTCGCCGATAACCACGCGAGGGAGTGTACCATTCGAAGACAACCACTACATGCATATGTATGGAGGTGATGCGTGCATGCATGTTTGAATACCATTTCACAACATTGATGTGGCGTGTGTGTTGAAAATCGTACAGTCCCCACATAGAGCGAGATCAATTGGTTCATGACATGTCGTTGTACTAGCCACTTCGACTCGATGGGAGGGATTCATGCGTACACATGCATGTGTGTGTGTGCTCAAACTATATCGTGTCATCCCAGAGCATGACCTATATATATACTGTATTAGAAGCAAAAAAAATAATCCCCTCCTAAGTCAAATTAACCTCTCTCATTGTCAGACAAAAAGTAGTGATGGACCAAGCGGGCCCACAGATGGAAAGCATCGATATCGCTGATAACCGCTTAAGTGGGTGCGAGAGGACAACCTCCATTGTTTTGCATGTCGGCCAAACACATGTTGAATACCCAAAATGCACAACTATGATGTGCCACATGCCTCAAAAACCGTAACCCCCCCCCCCACAGAGCAAGGTTCATGAAGCGTACTACATATGATGGTCCCCTTCCCCCTCTTTGACGCATACTATATGCTCCTATTGTAATACAACCCAAAAAGAATCCTCCTCAATGGTGAAATTAATTAACCTCTCCTGATGTAGGTCAAAGTGATGCATGCATCATTGATGGCCTCGTGGGCCCACAGATGGAAGCGTCAAACGTGAGGGTCCTAGCTAGGATAACCACCACCTGCATGCATGTGGCCCAAAGAGGTGTTGTGTGATGTTTGAATAGCCAATTTCACAACTTTGATGTGGCACGTGCCTTGGAAACCGAAAAGTCCCGACATTGAGTGAGGTGTACTTGTTCCCGGACGCGTACATTTAGTATATATGCTAGTCCCCTCCCACCTCTTCGACGCATACTATATATATACTCCCACCATAAAACAAACAAAAAAGATTCTACTTTGCTGGTCAAATTAACCTCACTTATGGTTGTTCGTCAAAGTGATGGACGACGACCTCGCGGGCCACAGAAAGCGTCAAACACGAGTATCAAGTGTCGTGTAGGACAACCATCGAGTGCATGTGGACAAAACATGTATGTATGAACAGGTTGTGTAATGTTTTAAATAACGAATTCACGACTCTGACGCGACACCTTCTAACAAAACGGCCAACCCACAAGAAACCCAGAGATCATTAAGACGTTTGAGTACATTGATTGATTTTCTATGGGTATAATGTGCAAAAATCAAATTTGAGCTACATGCACACATGACAGTGCACCTAAATGGATTGCAAAAACACATGTGTCTCACTAGGTGCATGTTTACTCCCCATGCAAGAAGTTTCAAACATTGAGAATCTTGCTTTTTAAATTCTAGTACATCCAAAACTTATTTGAAGTTCATGAAACTTATCGTGTTGTCATATGGACACCAATACAAAGTGGCATTGTACTTTTTTTGTCAAATTTGAGACCAGTTTTGATGTAATCTTTATCTAATTACAAACGGGAGATTATTAATAATTGGGAACCAATATCCCAAACGGATTATTTATTCAAACCGTGAGCGTTAGACCAACAATTGATATGTGCCATGCTTCGGTTAAGCAATAAAGCGGCAACATTAATCATCCAAATAGAAAAACAATATATGTGCTGCCACGCGACCCGTGTGCCATGCGAGCAGGCGTGAGTTGACAGGACGCATGCGAGCAGTCCACCGTGCAGGCAGACTGGGAGGCATGCGTGAAGGTGTGTGAATTGACGGAGGCATGGTCGCCGCGCAGTGTCATCCGGAGGCGTGCAAGTAGCTGTGTGAAACGACGGTAGGCATGCCAGCAGTCTGGTGCACAGGCTCACCGGGAGGCGTGCCAACGGTTTGACCGCCACCCACCTCTCTCCCAGTACTCCCACTACTCCATATTAATGGTGCACCCGAGCGGCCAGATCCCCATCCTTGCCACACACACAATCCTCTCTCTCTGCTTGCATCCTCGACGATGCTCTTAGTTGTCAAAGCCGGCAGTGTATGAGGATGCCGCCGAAGCGCCCCATCGGAGGGAGTGGCGACGCCGGGGCTGTTGAAGTGCTGGAGCACGGCGTGGAGATGGAGACAGAGGTTGCCGTCACCACCGGCGAGTTATCGCTGCACCCTGACGTCGTCGACGGTGTCGAGCTTCCATAGCCGGAGGCGGAGTTCCACACCGACTCTGGTGACGACTCGGGCGACGACCCCGGCGACGACTCCGACAACCACTCCGGCGACGACTCCGACGATGACGGACAACTGATTAGTCATCTATACCCATTTATGTGTCAAATAGATCCTAGGGTTTCTCTGGTTACTCCTGCCTCCCCCTTTTGGAATAGAAATCCTATGGTTATGTCTTCCAATCCATGAAATCTGAGTAAGTTTCGTTAGATCCGTGAAGTGTATTGATCGTTTGAATGGTACAAGTGATAAGTGATTAGTTGTTTCATCCGTGCAAATGATTTCTGCTAGTAATCCGACTAGGGTTGGTGTTTGTACTAATAATTCCTTGCCAGGACTTAACAATTGATTTTGAATGACCAACATATATGTTTGTGCCATTATTTTCTTCAAGATTGGTCTGTACATAGACGATTGTGCTTAAAAATCAAACCATAATCTCTGGATATGTATAAAAAAATAGCCATACATTCCTAATCCTACTTCACGACATGTAAATGTTGATTTAATGCCAAATTTTGGCAACTGCTAAATGTTTGCTAGAGATTAGATTGTAAACATTAATTTGATGCCACAATTTTTTTACTATTTGTACAGGTGTTGTCTCATGATGTGGACAACTGGGATGAAGATGTCCAGAGGAGGTACAAGAGGCAAATCCTGAGGGAGATTTATGCGGGAATGCATAACAGGCGTATTAGGACCTGGGACGGTGGCTATCGATGCCCATTTTGCAACCACAAGCTTCATGACGCGTATCAAAGTGTTCTGGCACATGCAAGAGGACGGGTCGTTGGCTCCTTCAAGCAGAAGTATTCTCGCAGGGTGGGACACATGTACGCCGAGTACCTGGAGAAGCTTCAGGATCGTGCCGGCATGTGAGATGAGATGTGGGATCAAACTATGTACGCTTGAGTGTTCTTAATGACGGTTGAACTATGTACTTATGGTTGAACTATGCTTTTGTACATGTACGCTTATTATCTATGTCTGAGTATGTTTAATCTATGTTTACTTATGTCTAACTATGGGATATAGATGCAAACCGTTCGGTTGATGGAATCTACCTCTGTCCTCATTTATTGGCCCCCTTTGTAATTTGTGTTAAATTTTGACCAAAGATTTAACTGACAAAATGTTAGTGCAGGTCAGCAAAAAATATATCGTTAGATGCTTATTTGAACATAGTGTTCAATGATATAATTTTTGGTGACATGCATAAACATTTCTTAGTTAAATATTTGGTCAAAATTTGGTACAAATTACAAAGGGGACCAATAAACCAGGATGGAGGTAGTATGTCAATCACACACGGTTCCCAAAATTGGAATCATGTGCAATAACTTTCATTTTTCCTGTCAATCACACACGGTTGGCTCTAGCAAACCGTTGCCTCCGAAATTCTTTGTGGGACAGAAAACCCTCACCAGCCAATTGAAAAAAAAGAAAACCCTCACCATCCCCACATCACAAAAACCCTCACCCCACTTGCTACCCCCTCCGGTCCTAGTTCACACCTACACAAGCTCCTCCATGTCTATGCATGGCACCGCCTATCGCGGCGGCAACCACTTAGCTCGATGCCTGCTGCCGCCGCCAGGTGATACGTCCATTTTGCATCATGCTTTTATATCAATATTTATTGCATTATGGGCTGTTATTACACATTATATCTCAATACTTATGGCTATTCTCTCTTATTTTACAAGGTTTACCATGAAGAGGGGGAATGCCAGCAGCTGGAATTCTGGCTGGAAAAGGAGCAAACATTGGAAACCTATTCTGCACTACTCCAAAAATCCTGGAACTCCAAAACTTATTTTTGGAATAAATAAGAATTATTGAGCGGAAGAAATACCTCACGGGGCCCACACCCTGCCCGGGAGAGTGGGGGGCGCGCCCACCCCTACTGGGCGCGCCCCCTGTCTCCTGGGCCCCCTGGTGGCCTCCCCGGTGTCCATCTTCTGCTATATGAGGGCTTTTACCCTGGAAAAAATCGTGGGCAAGCTTACGGGACGAAACTCCGCCGCCACGAGGCGGAACCTTGGCGGAACCAATCTAGAGCTTCGGCAGAGCTGTTCTGCCGGGGATACTTCCCTCCGGGAGGGGGAAATCATCACCATCATCATCACCAACGATCCACTCATTGGGAGGGGGTCAATATCCATCAACATCTTCACCAGCACCATCTCCTCTCAAAACCCTATTTCATCTCTTGTATCCAATCTTGTATCCAAACCACAAATTGGTACCTGTGGGTTGCTAGTAGTGTTGATTACTCCTTGTAGTTGATGCTAGTTGGTTTACTTGGTGGAAGATAATATGTTCAGATCCTTAATGCATATTATTACTCCTCTGATTATGAACATGAATATGCTTTGTGAGTAGTTACGTTTGTTCCTGAGGACATGGGTGAAGTCTTGCTATTAGTAGTCATGTGAATTTGGTATTCGTTCGATATTTTGATGAGATGTATGTTGTCTTTTCCTCTAGTGGTGTTATGTGAACGTCGACTACATGACACTTCACCATTATTTGGGCCTAGAGGAAGGCATTGGGAAGTAATAAGTAGATGATGGGTTGCTAGAGTGACAGAAGCTTAAACCCTAGTTTATGCGTTGCTTCGTTAGGGGCTGGTTTGGATCCATATGTTTAATGTTGTGGTTAGGTTTACCTTAATAATTCTTTTGTAGTAGCGGACACTTGCAATAGGGGTTAATCATAAGTGGGATGCTTGTACAAGTAAGGGCAGTACCCAAGCACCGGTCCACCCACATATCAAATTATCAAAGTACCGAACGCGAATCATATGAGCGTGATGAAAACTAGCTTGACTTTAATTCCCATGTGTCCTCGGGAGCTCCTTTCTAATTATAAGAAATTTTCCAGGCTTATCCTTTGCTACAAAAGGATTGGGCCACCTTGCTGCACTTTATTTACTTTCATTGCTTGTTACACGTACTATTACCTACAATTTCAGTGCTTGCAGAGAAAACCTTACTGAAAATCGCTTATCATTTCCTTCTGCTCCTCGTTGGGTTCGACACTCTTACTTATCGGAAGGACTACGATAGATCCCCTACACTTGTGGGTCATCAAGACTCTTTTCTGGCGCCGTTGCCGGGGAGTGTAGCACTTTTGGTGAGTGGAACTTGGTAAGGGAACATTTATATATTGTGCTGAAATTTTCTGTTACTTGTCACTATGGAAACTAATCCTTTGAGGGGCTTGTTCGGGGTATCTTCACCCCGACCAGAAGAGCAAAGAGTTGCTCCTCAACCTACTGAACTTTTTGAAAATATTTACTTTGAGATTCCTTCGGGTACGATAGAGAAACTGCTAGCTAATCCATTTGCAGGAGATGGAACATTGCATCCCGATTTACACCTTATCTTTGTGGATGAAGTTTGTGGATTATTTAAGCTTGCAGGTATTCCCGATGATGTTGGCAAAAGGAAGGTCTTCCCTTTATCTTTGAAGGGAGATGCATTGACATGGTATAGGCTATGTGATGATACGAGATCTTGGAATTATAAATGATTGAAGTTGGAATTTCACCAGAAGTTCTATCCTATGCATCTTGTTCATCGTGATCGTAATTACATATATAATTTCTGGCCTCACGAAGGAGAAAGCATCGCTCAAGCTTGGGGAGGCTTAAGCCAATGTTATATTCATGCCCCAATCATGAGCTCTCCAGAGAAATGATTATTCAAAAATTTTATGCTCGGCTTTCTCTCAATGATCGCAACCTGCTAGATACTTCCTGTGCTAGTTCTTATATCCTGAAGACTATTGATTTCAAATGGGACTTATTGGAAAGAATTAAATGCAACTCTGAAGATTGGGGTTCCGACAATGGTAAGGAGTCAGGTATGACATCTAAGTTTGATTGTGTTAAATCTTTTATGGATACCGATGCTTTTCGTGGATTTAGCGCTAAGTATGGACTTGACTCTGAGATAGTAGCTTCTTTCTGTGAATCTTTTGCTACTCATGATGATCTCCCTAAAGAGAAGTGGTTTAAATATAATCCTCCAGGTTGAAGTAAAAGTAGTTGCACCTATTACAGTTGAAGAAAAGACTGTCACCTATAGTGATCCTATTGTTCCTACTACTTATGTTGAGAAACCTCCTTTTCCTGTTAGGATAAAGGATCATGCTAAAACTTCGACTGTTGTTCGTAAGAGTAATACTAGGACTTATACACCTCCTGAGCAAATCAAAGTTCAACCTAGTATTGCTATGGTTAAAGATCTCTTGGATGATGATTTAGATGGGCATGTTATTTATTTCTGTGGTGAGACTGCTAATATTGCTAGACAAATACTAAGATACATAGACCTGTGGTAGGCATGCCCGTTATTTCCGTTAAAATAGGAGATCATTGTTATCATGGCTTATGTGATATGGGTGCTAGTGCTAGTGCAATACCCTATGACTTATATAAAGAAATTATGCACGACATTGCACCCGTTGAATTAGAAGACATTGATGTTACCATTAAGCTTGCTAATAGGGATACTATTAAACCAATTGGGATAGTTAGAGATGTTGAAGTCTTGTGTGGGAAGGTTAAATATCCTGCTGATTTTCTTGTTCTTGGTTCCCCACAAGATGATTTTTGTCCCATTATTTTTGGTAGACCCTTCTTGAATACAGCTAGTGCTAGGATTGATTGTGAAACGGATACTGTTACAATTGGCTTAGAGGGTATGTCTCATGAGTTTAATTTTGCTAAGTTTCATAGACAACCTCGTGATAGAGAATCACCTAGTAAGGATGAGATTATTGGTCTTGCCTCCATTGCCGTACCTCCTACTGATCCGTTAGAACAATATTTGCTAGACCATGAAAATGATATGTCTATGAAGGAAAGAAGGGAAATAGATGAAGTGTTCCTTAAACAGGAACCTATGCTGAAACACAACCTTCTCGTTGAAATTCTTGGGGATCCCCCTCCACCCAAGGGTGATCCCGTGTTTGAACTCAAACCTTTACCTGATAATCTTAAGTATGCTTATCTTGATGAAAACAAAATATATCTTGTTATTATTAGTGCTAACCTTTCAGAGCAAGCAGAAGAAAGATTATTGAAAACTCTGAAGAAGCATCGCGCTGCTATCGGATATACTCTGGATGATCTTAAGGGCATTAATCCCACGTTATGCCAACACAAAATTAGTTTGGAGGCCGATGCTAAACCAGTTAGAGATCCTCAACGACGACCGAATCCCAAGATGAAAGAAGTGGTAAGAAAGGAGATACTAAAGCTCCTTGAGGCAGGTATAATTTATCCCGTTGCTGATAGTGAATGGGTAAGCCCTGTCCATTGTGTTCCTAAAAAGGGAGGTATTACCATTGTTCCTAATGATAAAGATGAATTGATCTCGCAAAGAATTATTACAGGTTATAGGATGGTAATTGATTTCCGTAAATTAAATAAAGCAACTAAGAAAGATCATTACCCTTTACCTTTTATTGATCAAATGCTTGAAAGACTATCCAAACACACACATTTCTGCTTTCTAGATGGTTATTCTGGTTTCTCTCAAATACCTGTGTCAGCGGGGGATCAATCAAAAACTACTTTTACTTGCCCTTTCAGTACTTTTACTTGTAGACGTATGCCTTTTGGTTTATGTAATGCACCTGCTACCTTTCAAAGATGCATGATGGCTATATTCTCTGACTATTGTGAAAAGATTTGTGAGGTAGTCATGGATGATTTGTCCGCTTATGGATCCTCTTTTGATGATTGCTTGAGCAACCTTGACCGAGTTTTGTAGAGATGCGAAGACACTAGTCTCGTACTGAATTGGGAAAAGTGTCGCTTTATGGTTAATGAAGGCATTGTTTTGGGGCATAAGATTTCTGAGAGAGGTATTGAAGTTGATAAAGCTAAAGTTGATGCCATTGAAAAGATGCCATGTCCCAAGGACATAAAAGGTATAAGAAGTTTCCTTGGTCATGCTGGTTTTTATAAGAGGTTCATTAAGGACTTTTCTAAAATCTCTAGGCCTCTGACTAATTTATTGCAAAAAGATATTTCTTTTGTCTTTGATGATGATTGTGTAGAAGCATTTGAAATACTTAAGAAAGCTTTGATCACTTCATCTATTGTTCAGCCACCTGATTGGAATTTACCTTTTGAAATTATGTGCGATGCTAGTGATTATGCTGTAGGTTCTGTTCTAGGGCAAAGAGTTGGTAAGAAATTGAATGTTATCCAGTATGCTAGTAAGACTCTTGATACTGCCCAGAGAAATTATGCTACAAAAAGAATTCTTAGCAGTTGTGTTTGCATGTTACAAGTTTAGACCTTCTATTGTTGATTGCAAAGTTACTATTCACACTGATCATGCTGCTATTAAATATCTTATGGAAAAGAAAAATGCTAAGCCTAGACTCATGTGACGCCCTCGATTCAATCGTACACTAATCATACACGCAAATGTGTACGATCAAGATCAAGGACTCACGGAAAGATATCACAACACCACTCTAGACACAGATTAAAATAATACAAACTTTATATTACAAGCAAGGGGCCTCGAGGGTTCAAATACATAAGCTCGAATACACAAGAGTCAGCGGAAGCAACAATATCTAAGTACAGACATAAGTTAGACAAGTTTGCCTTAAGAAGGCTAGCACAAAAGCATCTACAATCGAAAAGGCAAGGCCTCCTGCCTGGGAGCCTCCTAACTACTCCTGGTCATCAGCGGTCTTCATGTAGTAGTAGGCACGGGCGGTGGCATCTGGCTCCTAGACTCCGACATCTGGTTGCATCATCCGGAAAGAAAAAGAAAGAGGGAAAAGGGGGAGCAAGGCAACCGTGAGTACTCATCCAAAGTACTCGCAAGCAAGGATCTACACTACATATGCAACATTATCAAAATAAGGTTGTATATGTGGACTGGGCTGCAGAAATGCCAGAATAGAGAGAAGGCCTAGTCCTATCGAAGACTAGCATCTTCTGGAAACCACCATCTTGCAGCAAATAGGAGGGAGTAGAGTAGCATAAAGTACAGCAGTGGTAGTGTTATCAACCTCGGCCAGAGATCCTTTCTCGACTCCATGTGAGAAAGCAATCCCAGAGCCATACTATCCAATTGTCATCACAATCCAATTCTCATCACAAGTATCCAGTTCTAGTTGTATCGATCGGGATACAACTCCAAGTGTCCGTTACCATAGGACAGGCTATCGATAGATGTTTTCTTCCCTGCAGGGGTGCACCAACTTACCCACCACGCTCGCTTAACTCCGGCCGGACACACTTTCCTGGGTCATGCCCGGCCTCGACCAAACAATACACCGCAACCCGACCTAGGCTTAATAGAGAGGTCAGCATGCCGGACTAAACCTATGCCCCCAGGGGTCATGGACCATCGCCCCGGGAACTCCTGCACGTTGTGTACGCGACTGGTGAGCAGACCTAGCTACCTCCTTTAAAAAGGCAAGTGCTTACCAGTCCAACCTGGCGCGCGCCGCTCAGTCGCTGATGTCTATTAAGCTTCGACTGATGCATACGATGCAGAACACCCGTACTATGCCCACATGATGGTTAGTGCTATCAGGCCAGAGGCCCCTCGGATCAAATATCCAAATCGTAGTGGATTAGGAACGCGCGGTAACAAGCAGAGACTCAGGAAAGATGTGACCCCGTTGCCCCGTCTCGAGGACTTGCGGCAAGGGCTAAGAATGCCCGGCCACGCCTCGTAATTATATCTCGGGCACCTTCCAGGTCAACCCGACTCCACATCACTCGCAATTATGCTTCCGCGGGTACCCCTCAGGGTCGGCCCGTCTTTAGTAACATGGTTCAGTGTAAAGTCATAGTAATCATAGTAACTGTGTGTCTAAACATCAAGGGGAAAACCCGAGGAATCACCCCCGGTGAATTCCACTCGATGTAATCATCAAGGTGAACGTAAGAGGAATCACCCCTGAGGTTCACACTTGAGGGGTTGCACGACAGAGTCGTATCAGAAGTGGTTAAGGCGGAATCACCCTCGATGACCACGACCGAATAGCTACACTACAGGGTTAACATCAGAAATGCTGTAGAGGTCTCACCCTGGGCACTCGATAGTAACCCAGCAGTGTCGAGCAACTAAGTAGAAAATGATGTGCGGTGCCGGAGCCTGGTCTTCGATCCCGTTGATCGGGTCTTTAATGATGAAGCAGGGGCAATAAGGACAAGGTGGGGGTCACTGATGGATCACTAACCAACCTATACTAAGCAGTTTAGGATAAGCAGATAAGGTAACAATAAGCAGGTTACAAAAGCAGGCTATGCATCAGAATAGAAGCAAACGATAACAATAGCAAAATCTAATGCAAGCATGAGAGAATGGAATGGGCGATATCGGGATAATCAAAGGGGGGGGGGCTTGCTTGGTTGCTCAAACGAGAAGGAGGGGTCGTCGATGACGTAGTCGATCACAGTGGCATCGACAGCCACCACAGGGTCTACCGAAGAGAAGGGGGGGGACAGTAAATACATAGCAAGCAAGAGCATAACAGGATAACAGGCAGAGCTAGACGTGTTCTAACGCGGTGCTACACGCTAACAGCGAAGAGGGATAACATCCGGGAATGCTTTCCCGAAGTTTGGCATTTTCGGACAGATGAAAAAAGAGGGGACGGTTCCATGTTCAGCATGTTAGGGGCATGTGACAGATGAAAGGACCGCATATCCAGATTCGTTGGATTTTTCTGAGCAACTTTCATGTAGAAAACCTTTTCATCCGAGTTACGGATTATTTTCTATGAATTCTCTGAATTTTTATATTTAGTTTAATCCGAATTGACCAAGTCAAATTGACTAGTCAAAAGGGGAGGTGTGGCCCACATGTCATAGACTATTTACCTAAACAAATAAATAAATCTAACTTATTTAATGGGGTCTACATGTCATCTACTACTAGATTAACTTAGCACTAAACTGGTAGTACTTCTAACTAAGCCTAGACTAATTAAATAAGGGCCGGCCGTGGCACAGCCGTGCACACACACGAACACACACTCACGGCCATGGCAACCAGCAACAGCAGCGGCATGAGCAGTATAGGTAGCAGCAACAGCAGTAGGCATTAGCAACAGCAAGCAGCAGCGTTACAAGGAGCAGGGAGCAGACGCAGCTGCGGCCAAGTAGCGGCAGCAGCAGGATGCATCGAGAGCAGCGAGCGGGAGCAGCAACAGAGTAGCATGAGCAGCAGTAGCACGAGCGCGCGTGAGCGGCAATGGGCGGACGGGCAGGGGCGCCCAGGGGGCGCAAGCGCGGCCAGGTTCTCGCGGGCATGACTAGGGGCGCGGCGAGCGGAGCTCCGACCATGACGACCACAGACGACCCCGGGAGCGACGGCAAACACTAGATCGAAGGGAAAAATGAGGGAATCGGCAGAGGGGCTCACTGCGGTGCTCGATGACGTGCTTGGAAGGTCGGGGAGGCTCTGATGAGGCCGTTTCAAAGACGGCGAAAGACGGGGCGAAGGTTGAAGATGACCTCGATGTGGTCGATGTAGGGGCTCCCGGCTCCGAACGATGGACTTAGTCGACGGAGTGGACATCGGTGAAGCTCCTGGTCGAGGTGGCTGGGCGCGGGGAGCTCGGTGGGCGCGTGGACATCGGAGGCCATGGTGACGATGGCTCGGTTCAACATTCAGATCCAGAGAGGAATTGAGCGGGGAAGAGAAACGAGGGTTAGGGTTCCACGGGGTGTGGGGATGCTCTTAACCTCTCAGAGGGCCGGGGGATGGCCGCCGCGTGTCCGAGGCGCAGCCATGGTGGGTGGATTGCCGCCATGATCACTGCCTCCCTGTAGCAAGGTGGAAGACATGGGAGGTGCGGCTGGGCTAGGCCTCTGTGCACCTAAGGCTCAGTCGCTCCCGTAGCTTTAGGCCTTTTCTTCCTCCTTTTTTTTAGTGTTATTTATTTCTTTACTACTTGCCTTTAATTGGAGCACCAAATGACTTGTAAAATGCGTGGCTGGTCTCAAAATTTAGTATGCAATATACCTCACTGCCACAAAATGTTTGGGAGTGATTTGAAGTTGTCTGAATTTCTTTTTAAAAACATAAGGATTAAATATGCTGTTTTGGGCACTGAGTTAAATAGGTTGGGGGCAATATATTATTTCAAATAATATTAGTTTCTACATAAAAAATACTTAGTGATTAATTGCAACCCAACGAACATTTTTGCTGGACAGTTTGAATAAATAATTTATTTTCACTTTATTTTAAATTCGAAATTGACTTTGATTTTTATCGAATGGCAATTTGCATTGTAATCATGATGACATGGCCATCATTACGGGGAGATTACTATAGCATGATTCTCGAGGTGTTACAAATCTCCTCTACTACAAGAAATCTTGTCCCGAGATTTAAGAGGGCGGGTAAGGGGGAAAGTTCTGGTTACGAATTTCTAACGATCTTCTCATCCTTGGTTGCTCTTTTCAAAGAAATCGATCCCTCTCGTTGATGTCTTTGTTTCTCTACTTCAGATCATCATGAAGAATTCATCATCCTTTCTTCGGGGTCTTTATCGTACTTAAGGAAGGACAAGGGGTAACTTCGGAAGAACGGTCCTCTACAAGGTTGCTTATCTGGTAGATATCATCAGGGAAGGTGGAAGAAATTAAGTCTCGAATCAGAAAAAAATCGAGAGCAAAGTAAGAAGATGCAAATAGAAGCTTCAAGCGGGTAGGCAATCATTCGATGCCTGAAACAGAGCGTGAAAGGAGTTCAGAGCAACGAGTAAGTATTGCGTCTGAAACCGGAATAGATCTCTAGGAAGGTGGCTCGTGAATCTCATATGAATCCAAGCGGTAGAATAACCTTGGAAGTAGGGATGCATAGGAGAGTCAGGTTTCGATCCTGTGGAACTGTGGGTTACACTACAAAAAAATACACTTCCGTGATGATACATGTTTGTCACAGTAGGTCGCGTTTTTCGTCATGCATGTACATCCATGACAAATTTATGACAGAATCAAGATAGTCATACCTGTACTGTCGTAGAAGTGTTCCATGACATTACCAAAATTATCATCACGGAAGTGTCCACTTCCATGACGATAAATCACGCGTCACAGAAGTGCTTTCTTCAAGGGTGACCGACACGTGGCATCCACCGTAATGGAACGCCGTTAAGCTATCGGGTCAGATTTTGGATCCAATAACCTGTTAACAGCCCCGACCAATGGGAAATTTCCACGTGTAAAATTTTGATTGGCCGAAGGGAACACCTGTCAGCTCGTCAGTGGGCCAGATGTCGCCCGTCCATTGGAGGAGACATGCCTATGATACGTCGACACGTGGCTGGGCCCAACAGAGGCCCATATAGGTTAAAAAGGCCGGCCCAGTCAAAGGCCCGTAGAACTTAATCAGGTACTAGTGGGCCAGCCCAATAACGGCCTGCTTAATAAAGGCCCATTTACGGCCCGAAGCCAGATCTGGCCCGTTAATTGTTCGCCCAATATTTGGGCCCATTTACGGCCCGAAGCCAGATCTGGCCCGTTAATTGTTCGCCCAATATTTGGGCCCATTTGCGGCCCGCAGCCAGATCTGGCCCGTTAATTGTTCGCCGAATATTGGGCCCAACTACAGCCTAGTGACTTTCGGCCTGTTAGAGGCCTGATGTAGACATGGGCCCATTTCAGCCCGGTGTGACTTTCGGCCTGGGAATGGCCCGTGCTGCCCATGGGCCATATATGGTCCGACAGGACATCGGGCCCACTAACGGCCCGTGCTAAAGGTGGCAACAGTTAAGCCCAACGTGACTTTGGGCCTGTTAAAGGCCTGTCGCGTAATTCGGCCCGTTGATGCCTGTACTAAGCTTTCGGCCTCTTAAAGGCCCATGATATCAGTGGGCCAACTAAGGCCCGAGATATGTTTCGGCCTGGTAACGGCCCGTGAGCTAACTGGGCCCAAAACGGCCCGGTCTACATTTCGGCCTGCTGAAGGCCCGTCGACGACTACGTGAAAATTGAGGCCCAACATGCATTTTGGCCTGCTAAAGGCCCGTGGTTTCATCTCGGCCGTAACAGGCCAGTACAATATTCAGCCTGTTAATGGCCCAACGCTACCTGGGCCAAACTAAGCGCTGGGTCGACAAAAGGCCCAACTAAAATATAGGCTGGTGTAAGTTTGGATCTGACGCAATGTGTGAAGGCCCCAATCTTTCGGTCCCAAGAAAGACGCAGGCCGGCCCAATTGTGGCCCGCTAAAAACCTGGCCCGTTAGAGTCGAATGTTTCAGCCCGGTCGACTACATCTGATTTTTTTCAGATAGCGAATGATGGCAGTAACTAGTAGGAATTAAGAACAAACCTACTCTATACAATAAAGAAATTACGGCATAGTAACTAAGAATAAACCTACACTATACAATAAAGGATTTAAGGTATATTACATTGACTGGGCATCGAAGTTCGCCACCAGTGATCATAAAGCGCAACGAAGAAGCAGATTACAAAAACTGGGCACCATTGCAGCGTAACAAAATAATACTGAACCGAGACCACTTCCAAGACAGTTCAAGAAAGGTTAGCCTTGCGGGGGAACTGCTGCGCAAGCTGCTGAGCAAGGCTGTGAGACCGGCCTAGCATGTCGGTCATAGCTTCCAGGTGTAGCTGTTTAGCGATGAGGTTCTCATTGGTGTTCTCCGCAATCTTTCTTAGAGATAGGACTTCAAGTCGAAGTTGAGTTGCAGAATGCCTTTCTGCTAGAACTTGGGACTGAAGAAGTCGAACTGATTCAGACAACGAATTCTGTGAGCTTGTCTGACTGTTAGTCTCAAGTAACTTGAACACTGCATCAAGACAAGACTTTGGGGTTGTCTCGCTATCTTCAAGATGTTTTGCCTTCTTTGCTGCAATATATGTTGGGTTTGTCTCACAGCCTTCAGCAGACTTGTGCATGCCATCAGGCATATCACCCTGAAACAAAGCAGAGAGATGACAGGTTTTGCACGTGTATAAACAAAGATGATAACTGTTCTGTCAATTCTATCCAATTTCAAATTAGAAAATAAAGAGTAAGTTCAAAATATCAATAGCATAATTTGGCATTGTTCATAATGCGGGGAGCTTCACCACACTACTGGATTACCATGTCAACATAACAAGCATAGATGAAGGGCAAAGAAAATCATTGTATCTATTTTGGATAATGTGCATGGCATGTTGTTCATATCATCAGCCACATCAGTAAGATAAAACAGGAGATGACAAGGTGCAAACGTGGGCTGCTTCACCACACACTGGATTATAGATCCACAAAACCAAGCATACATATAGGGAGTATTAAGTAATGTGCATGGTATGAATAAGGAATTTGGTTTTACAAGTAAAACTTAGAACTTACGGTTCTTACGAACATGCATTTTGGTAGAAACAGCAAACTAAACAGCAGTAAACGATAGGGAGTATGAGCAAATTAAACAGCAGTTGAGGATAAAGGCTTTAGAAGGACTGACTTACATTAACAGTTAACACCGGCTTTATAATGCCCTTCTCCATGTCAAGGGAAGGATAACTCAAGAATTTCAGCACAGAATCTTCTTCATAAGCATTGCATGTACTCTACATTTTGTAGAGAGTAATTATAGATATGATAATACTGGAAGGGATAGAGGATAATGAAGATAAGATGCAGATTGATGCTACATAATCAACTACCAATCCCTGGAAGTACAAGCGTTACAGGACAAAATGTACTGACAAGAGCAATGGGCTACACTTCTGCACTGGCATTGTCTGTGTATTCTACTTGTTGGTAAGATTAAATATAGATCTGATCTTTTTTAGTAAATGGTGGGCGAGGGAGATAAGATGCAGAATGCTACAAAATGAACCAATCCCTCTTCCCATAATACAAGAGTGTTTTGAACACTGGTGTACTGTACAAAACGTTCTTATATTATGGGACGGAGGGAGTAGCTGTTAATGTAAGTACAGTGATAGACCACGTTCAGTCCTTACAAGAGGACTGCAGAGCTAAACCTCTTCAAAAGCATTGGGTTGATTCTAAATTTGTGTAAGAGTCCATACGGATCTTATAATGTCCACCAAATGGACGATTACGAGGCTAACATGTGCAGTGATGCTACATAATCAAACAGCTATGAAAGTAAGTATGGTCATACAGGGCAAGAGGTACTCACAAGAGCAATGCAGTGTGCAGTATAGTTGCGAGATTCTGTGGTCCCTTGAGAATGAATGTTCTTCTGCTAACAGTTTTCGTACAAGTGAGACATTAAGGCAAATGCAGAAATGTAGTTCAAATTGTGATGTGATATCATAGACAGTACCTTACGCTGCAGCCGAGACCAATGTGTAACAAGATTATTCCAGTCACCGTCGGATAAATGTAGCACCGGAGACTTTACAGAAATTTCGTTCAGAGGCTTGCCATCGAAGTGCGCTTGCCTCAGGTAGGAACGATACTTCATCAACGAGTGCTTGAAAAGCGCAACCAACTCTTGCTCGTCATCACAATCCAGTTTGCTCCTCGCCTATTTAAAAGAATGAAATCTTGTGTCTTCTGTCAGCAGAAACATATGCAGTAATGACCATGAATAACATTAGTACATTACTTACGCGTAAGTTGCGGAGGAAGACTGGAAATTGTTCTGTGTCTGCGGTATAATCTTTCCATGAAGGAAAGATGCGCACAAAGTTCCTGACAACAACATAAGCTTCGTCTTCTAAACTGGGAAGAAATGGAACAGGGGTCCTATTTGCTGCAATTGGGGCTCTCTCTGGTTCGAAAAGGGATTTGGCAACTGGATTTGGTGTACTCTTTGCTGGAATGGGGGTTTTGCGTCGTACAGCTGGTGCTATGTCAACTGGCATAATCATACTGTTTGCTGCAGTTGGGGTCTGCTGAGTTGGGGCATCAGAAATGACCAGTGTAGTAGGGCTAGAGTCTGCTAGAGTTGGGGTATTTTGTGGGTCAGGTGATATTGCAACTACACCTAATGGGCTATTTGATTTATCAGGTGCCACTACCTTTTCCAAATACTTTGCTTGTGCTCCTCCATGATCAGCAATCGCCCTCTTCCTTTTGAACGTCTGATACACAAGAACAACATTTGAATGGATAAATATGGTATGATGACAGATGGAATATGTACTGAAAATGGATAGGCAGGGCGTATTCACATACACGATGTGTAAACTAAGCTAATGGCAGTTCAACAAAGTAGAAGCAATGCAAAGCATCAGTTGCAAGATATGTGCGAGCAATGTAACCTTGGAAAGTTAGAGCAAGTACCTTGATGGGTGAATAAGATAGGGCATCTTCCTCTGACTCCTCCACTAGGGAGCTACATTGACTTAGGTCTCCCTCTAGCTCAGAATCACTGTTAGGATCATATTCTGAGCATGAATCTGTAGGTGGAGAGCGTTTGCATTGCATTGCATCCAGACTTGATTTCAGTCCCTTAATGCCAAGTTTGACAGCCATGGCATTGTTCTGCTTTATTCTTTTCATGCGCGCAAGCTCATAATCATTATGATGCTGTTCAGAATCTGAGATTCATGAAAACATAAAAAGTAGTCAGATTATCTATGGAATGCATTGCGGATTCAACTTGGAGAGTGTCTCCCTATAAACCCCTGCATATGCAAAGTTCACCTCCCCAACCGTGCTGACCAGACCACACACAGAAATACAAACCCCTTATGTCTCTATAACAGGCAGGCACACATTTCAAAACTGAAGTAGGAACATTAGAATCATATGAAATTCGTATTTGAACAAATAAACTAAGCAATTATGAGTGGCGTAATGTTTAGCTTCAAGGGTGGAGTGTTGGTAGTGCGACACAAAGCAAGTAGGCAGATTGTATTCCATGTAAAAGATCGAAACCTATGTAAAAGCTGGAAATGACACTTTCTTTCTATACAATGCAGTGTTCGTTACCCACACATGATGGAAGAGATCACATAGAGAAATACTATTCACTCATGTCTACGGTTCCAGTATTTAGAAACAGGGTGGTCCACACTAAAAGAATATTGACAACAAATATGACAAGGCAAGCATAGATGTAGTGAATCAATCATTTACTTGTGAGCTTATTAGGACAAGTATGCAGAATTGTAACTGCAGTAAGAGACCGTCCAAAATCTGAATGAAGAAGTTTGTCTAGCACTTATTGTTTGCAACTAATCGACGTGAATAATTGGATATTATATCGAATGAGTAAGAAAGACAAGTAAAATTGTGAACAAACCTGGCTTGCAGTAGTAATCTGGGTCAATGTCACTACGACCAACAATCCAAAATGACTAGTTTCTGTTCCGAGGGCTGGAATTTTGAAAACCCTGTGAACTTTAGAGGTACTAAAGATTACCGAAATACATCTGAACCATTAAGTGTAGGTAGCACTGAGCACACAACAAACCCTAATGACAGTCCTGCCTAATGAGTAATGAATCAATTAGAAAATGGGTGATGAGGAGTGGCTGCTGAGTGTTGAGGACGTATCTCAGGATAAATCAGGTTGGCTTGGTGGGTGTTGCACGCCTGAGCCCTGAACGGACTGGGAAGGTAGGCACGGCGGCGTGCCCGGACTGGGAAGGTAGGCACGGCTGGGGGCGAGTAGAGATCGGAAGCGTGCAATAGAATAGAGGGGAATCAGGGCCTGGGACGACCCAAAATCCCAGGGTGGGCCGGCCCACCATGGGCACCCTGTAGAGATACACACCCGAGCGGCAAACATGCATTTTCGAAACTAATTTAGGAATGTTTAGCTGACCAATTAAACAACTCTGTTTTAATAATATCAGATTCGTATTTGAACATCTAAGCTTGTTTAGCTTGATGGGTGGAGCAGTGTTATTATGACACGAAGCACATATTCTGATCATATAGTGATCATAAAAGGGGGAAACTCTAAGCATATTTTTTTAGGAAAAGAGGGTTTCCTCTCCGATTTCTATTAAAGAAACCACCACGGAACCAACATGATCAATTAAACCCTAAGCATGATCAATTAAACCGTATTATGGTTGTGCCATGGTAGATTTGAAGCTGCAAACCGGAGAAATGATATTTAGCATCCATTGTTTGCTTCGAACTAAGAACTAAATTCTAAGAGCTGAAAAGAAAGTAGAGTAACCAAGTTAAGATCTATTTTCTGGTTGAGATCAAAAAGTTGAGGAGATATGAAGTACCACCTCTCTTGTGGCGTCGTGTAGGCATCGGGGGTGAGATGGTTGTCGGTGGCGTTGAAGCAGATCTGCAACGGTAGACGGGTGCATCGGGGGATAAGTCCCGTTGCGGTGGAAGAGCGGCCCCGACAAAGAGGACGACGGCACCGATGAAGCGAGAGGACGCGATGCAAGGCTATTGGTCCGTCGTCGTGGATGAGAAACGTCCATCTCTAGCAGTGGACGACGCAGTCTTGGTAGGCGCTCCGGCATGGTGGAGGACGGTGGCGATGGATGTGGTGGAGGACATCGGCGATGGATGGGGTGGCGGACGGAGGCTGGTGTGGGGATGGGGTGTTCTAGCATGGACGGTGTATGAATGGGAAAATGGAGGGAGAGGTACGGGGAACCATGTTTCTAGGACGCGCCTGTCTGAAATATGGGAAAGTTACGAACTTAGCCCCCGTTTAAAATTTGGACGTCTCGTCGGTTGGGGATAGGACGGTAATCTCGCATCTCGCTAATATTTGCCCAGAGCGATTTCGGGTGAGGAGACGGTGGTTGGCGCCCATGGTTGGCGCCCACGGTGTATGAACGGGGCTAACAGGTAGGGCGGTTGCATCGCATCTGAGTGAAGTTACAAACCTGCCCCTATTGAAAATATTTGCCTACATCAATTTCGGCCGAGTCGAGTTTATTTTGCCGCCCATCGTGTATGAATGGGGAATGGAGGGAGAAACGGAGGTCTTTCGGACGAGCTTGAATCAAATGTGTTTTGCGGCCCATGTTTGACGCCCACCGTGTCGGAATGGGCTCAGAGGCGGTCGTGTCACGTCTAATTGAAGTTACTTACCTACCCCTATTTAGAGCAGTGGAAATCGGGCCAATGGATTGTCCGTGTAATGGGTAGACAGTAATTTCCATCTCCCAAACACTTGGCTTCGGGCAGCCGACGTGGGAGTGGACATTTTGCTGCTTCTTTCGAATTTTGGGACAATAAGCATCCACGTTTACCCTGGCAACTAAATTCGAATCCATTTTGTATTCCTATATGAATCTTTATAAATCATTCTATGTGTTTTTATATATCTTCAAAAGGACGACAAAGATGTATTCCATTGTCATATATGAATATGGTTTACAAATGCCGATACTAAATTTCAGAAACTAGAATCCAGTTTAAGGTGAATTCGAATATTTGGAACACTTCATGTCCAACTCAAATGTCACACATAGCATAATGTGTACTCCCATTTAGATATGTACACAAGCGATGTATCAAGATTCAAATACCGAGTCAATCAACCAAGAATGTACAGAACTACTCCCTCTGTCCCATAATATAAGAACATTTTTGACACTAGTGTAGTGTTAAAAACGTTCTTATATTTTGGGACAGAGGGAGATAAACACTTATAGAGTATATGGATCAATAATATCAACTAACATACATAAGCCAGGCCGCTGTACTTTTTTTTGGCTACAACATCATCCTTTTTTTAGCCAGCATCTTGGCCCTTTCCGATGCGTGCCACTTATGATCCATCTATACTACTACTATTGCTGAATGCACATTCAGCCCGATTGGCATATTTGTAGGTCTGCACAACAATCCAAATGAAATGTCTCTGAGTCTTATCAATTAATACACACTTGTGCTCAAATAAAATTACAAACCAAAAAACAAAAAAAGCAATTATTACATGATCACTAAAACAAATGGTTTGATTGATTACACGAACAGACAACACAAAGGTTATTCAACTATGGAAAGAACACTTCACCTATGATTTACCAAGTAGGAATTTAATTTCCTTTTTTCCTTCAGGACCTTAACAATCTGGTCAGTCTCAGCTTGCTTCGTTTTGAAATCCACCAAATATTTAATGGTTGTCTTGAGTACTGCTTGTGATTGTGCTGTTTGCTTCCTCAACATGTCAACTTCATCTCTAAGTGCAGAAGCAGAATCTCTTTCTACCACTAGTTTAGCCTCTAGAGCATCAACAATTGGCAATTCATAATGCACGATTGGGCCGGTGCCACTACTGTGGTATGATGCAACATCCATGGGGACCTCTCTCTTTGACCATGGGCTAACCTATTTTTCCATTAAAGTTCCGATTGGATTCAGAAAAGTTGAAGTTAGCAAAACATCTCAACTGGGAGTTATAACAACAAACCAGTTAAACAAACAAGGAATTAAAGAGTTTCAATTGGATACTGAAAAGTAGTTACTAACATCATTGTAACCCGCTGTTGTAGCAGCAAAGCAGTTAAACAAACAAGTAGATATTTAAGTTAAGGCAAACACGTAATTCTTAACAGTAAGTATCAAAAACATAGATAGGTGCAGTCTACAATATGATTAATAGGTTGTGCCATTATGTAATCAGTAGCAAACTAAATTAAGCCAAGCAACATAATTGAACAATTTTGCAATAAGTGGCTAACTAAAATTCCGAGAAGCAGGTAACTGAACTTACGCTAGTTCTTTGTACAGGCACACTGCAACTTCTTTTTTGCTTACAAGGTTGTACGAAGGAGTCCATGGCATCAATTGCTTGGATACGCAGTCCCAATACTTCTTTCTTCCCACACTGCATGGGTAAGTCGAATGGTTAATCTGGTAAGATGGTGCGTCCTTGATATGTTATATGAGGACGTGTAGTCAGACTAGTTGTAGCCAAACACATCACACTGGCTTTTACAGTATATTTCATGCGATTAGTTTTGGCATATCAAGATCTAAGCAATCTATAATAGGATGAAAAGACTGGCATCCTTCACATTATTGGCGAACTCAGTTCATAGAAACAATCAATTCAACCATTCTGTGGGTAAATCAAAAGCGCCACTGGAATATTTTTCACTGTTCAATCATACACGCAAAAAGGGGTGACGCCACCATAGGGGCTGGTATGGGCGGCCGCCTCAGGTGGCTGGAAAGTGTGCACCTAGTTTGAGTCGTCCAGGTTGGCCCATGCTAGTTTTGTTCGTCCCAACGCACGAGCAGGCAATGTAAAAAATGAATAAAAAATGTTTCAATTTGGATGGGCCAATAACATAAGTGCAAGGCAGGCCCTATAGCAGGCTCGCGGCTGAAACGAGCGCCTCCCATATTGATCGACAGCAGGAAAAATCCCAATTCATTCGCTCCAACCTCCAGTCTGGTTTGCTCCTAACATAGCCGCCGCTGGACAGACCGACACAGCACTTCCTCGCGCCCTCGTTGGAGGACGGTCACCGGGCTTCAAGCGAACGGAAGGACAAGAAGATGAAGATCCAACCCTGGGTGTAGCCTGTGTGGGAGGCAGCGGCGGCAGCACGGGCATGGCATCGAGCTTGCGCAAACGGACAGTCGCAACTTGCAAGAGTAGCATGCGCAACGAGCAGGTACATCACATCCCTGATTATATCTAATTCAACTCTTCAATTTCTGGCCAATAGTTAAACCTGACGGTGTTGTAAAACTGCTTGTATGTAGGGAATCTATGAGAAAATGAAACCAATTTCTACTTATTTTATAACTCCCCCAATCAATACTGAACTGACTAAATCTGATGTATCTAATCAAGTTTCCGGTGCAAACCTACAAGCTCATGTTGTTCTTGAGCCTGAAGTGTCTAATGAACAGACTGCTAATGAAGGATTTGATGCAAACATTTTACATGCTCCTGGTGATGAACATATAGTATCTAATGAGGGATCTAATGCAAGCATTTTGCAAGCTCATTAAAGGATTTAGTGTCTAATGATGATCTACTATGTTGAGAGAGACAGAGATTTGCAGGCATTGATGACAAGCAAATTATAGTGCATTTTCATAGCTTGAGGAAACGTTGAGGCCATCTACCAGAAAGTCCCCGTATCATGACAACATAGCATAAATACTTTTCTAATCTGTTGTTTGAAACTATTGGCATACTTGTGCAGGATAGATATATTGATATGCAGTTTGCGCACTGGTTATATGTGCAATTACACTTCGATATTTTCAGCCAGAGAACGAATAATTCAAGCAGGTACAGACCATGTTTGTAGTCCTTGTACACCATGTTGCATTTTGTGTTTTTTGGTGCTTGCATCATTTAGTGTTTATAATCTGAACTACTTTGGATCATTAGCTGGTTTCCAAAGTGCATGTAGCTTCACATTTCTCAAGTTATGTTGATTTCCGGAGTGCAAGTGCCTTCATATTTTTTAAGTTAAATGTTCACCCCTGGTAACTTGAATTCGTGGATCGGCCACTGCACACAAATCATACATGAATGCCAGTACGAATTAAATGAAATGCAGAGACTTACGCTAGCTCGTTGTACAGGCTCACTGCAGCTCTGCTTGCGCTTGGGATGTTCCATGTACAAGTCCATGTTACCACTTGCTTGGATGTGCAGGCCTTGTGCTCCTTGCATCCCCCTCTGCATTTTTGACACGGCAAATGGTTGATTAAATAAGAGGAATCGACCTTGATGTTGTACAGGAGGACAGATACTTACAAGGTTATACGGGTGTGCAGGATGTGTACCAGATCCCGTAGCGCCGTCATGCTTCGCTAAAAAATGGATTTGCTTGTTTCAGATGATATCTCCAGAAGAAATAAGAGTTAAAGTCAGAGTTGCATAGGCATGTAAGCTAAGAGAGCAGTGAAAGGATATCCAAACATCGTCGGAATAGTGCACAAGGGAGTGATGTGTGGATACCTAGTTCGGACCGGCGTTTGGGCATGCTCGCCTAGCTAGAGTGCGGGTCACTTCAGAGCCGTTGAGGGTGATGCGCTGGCGTTGGCTGGCCGCGCACGGATGCAGATCTTGAGTGGCAGCGCAGCGCTATGATGTGGTGGACGAGACCGTTGGTGAAGCCCCAACGGCCTCAGGGGGCGGAGGTCCGACGATGTGCTCGGTGAAGTAGCCTCGGTGAGCTGGGAGACGGCATCGGTGAAGCGCACATGATGCGGTGGAACTCGATGTCTGTGAGGCACGTCGGTTGCGGCGGCCGATGTTGTCGGTGGACCACCCAGTGCGGTGGACGAGGGCGTATGATGTAGCTCCGGTGCGGTGGTGAAGCGCGACCGTCATCTTCATCGTCGTCGTCCGACACAGAGGTGGGGAACGATGGGGAAAGAGACGAGATGAGGGGGATTCGAGGGATGGTGGCGAATTAGGGATTTAAGCAATCTGGGCGCGGAAGGGGACGATGGAGAAGAGAGATTTTGTAGGGCTGGAATTGGGGCCGCCAGATATTTCAATCCGAAACGTGGAAGCGCGAACTTATATTGTCGTCGTCCTTTTTTGGGAGGGAGGGGGGGTGGGTGGCTAGGTGCTACGCGTCCGTCCGACACACGCGACCACCCCGACAGGATATGCTTCGGTGCCTTAAGGCACCTACCTTTGTGTCCATGACATGTGGGCCCAACAGGTGGCTGGCCCACATGTTAGTCACCCAAGGGCAGTTGCCTTTAAGGCACCGAAGCAGTGTCCACCCCGACACGACCCTGGTCTGCCTGGTGCGCCTACATTTGAGAATGCAAACAAATCTTCTTTCATTTGCAAACGAATTTGTATGTATTACCATTCCCGTGTTTTCCTTGCAATAATAAGTCATTCGAAACGAGATACTCCATCCGTTCACTTTTGTAAGTCGTTTCAGACAACTTAAAATGAACTGTTTTGCACATTGTCTGAAATGTCTTCAAGGTCTTATAAAAGTGAACAGAGGGAGTACTATAAATTAATTAATGAGGAGTTATTTGAAAAAAAATTGAAACGGTGCCCACGCTAACGTGGATTAGAGTGTGTCACATAATTAGTTATTTGAATTAGAGTGTGTGTCATGTAGTTAGTTATTTGAATTAGAGTGCGTGTCACGTAGCGATCTCCAATTCTAACGTGGATTTTGCATTTCACTGTATCCGTGCTACTTTTTTAATACAAATTCATATGTATATGATGAACACCATGGTAGTGAGAAAACTTTTGGATGGATTCAAACATATGACCTATAAAATAGCACAACAAATTGAGTCGATGTCAACTTTTCGAAACTTAGTATGGCACGAATTCGAAAAAATTATCCGTATGCCTGGTCCTCGGTTCAAATCTTACAATGTACACCGAATTGAAACATCAATATTAAGTCTCGTACTATGTACATTCAAATGTTGTTTTAGCCCCCCCCCGCACAAACGCTACATACTTTCTGTATCGGTCAATCTTCCACTCCTAACCACCTTAGGAAGCTATCGATTTCCAACACATGTTCATTCTTTCTCTCCATGTTTCGATCTCTAAGTCTCTCAACTACACAACCCCTTTTCCACTCCTGTTACCAAATGTATTTACCTCACACACCCGCCATTGCACCCCATGCCGAGCTCTCTCTCTCCCCCCTCTCCCTCTCACCTTCTCGCGCTAAATACATGCATTGCCTATCTAGCCCCCCAACCTCTCGTGCGCATGGACGTACGTTGTATCTCTAGGTCACTCCCTCGAGACTGTCTCACTCTTTCTTCCGCACGGCGGGACACACTCGCTCAATCTCGCTCTCTTTATCTGAGTCTCGTTTAACCTCGTTTTCTTTCACACACAAATGATATATCTCCCTGTTCGGGCCTTGTCGTGGATTTGTCACGGCAGATGTCCTTAGTGTCAGGACTTAGTCGTGAGGCCAACACATCTATGTGGTAGCTTGAGAGGGGTTGAGTGGGACGAGATACGCAGGGCGGATCAACACGCAAGACAAGGATTTAGACAGCTTCGGGCCCCGGGAAACATCATCCGGTAAAAACCTTACATGCTGTTTGAGGCTAGGTCTCATTATCATCACGAGGGAGTCGCCGTAAACCGGCTTTCCTCTTTGTGTCTAGCCCTAAGATTGTTTCTTGTTGCTTGTCGCTTGTTCCTCTTTGGGGAGTCCTGCCCCTCCTTATATATGTTGAAGGGGCGGGTTACATGTGGATTCCTATTAGGATTAGGACTAGTCTCCCTTCTAATACAAACCGGATACAAGTCCGGGTCTTCCTTGTAGAGTAAATATTCCTCACGCCTTTTCTCTTAAACCGGCCCACCATAGCATGATCCGGCCTTCCATAAACCGCCCGTTGGGCCATCGGGTCTTGTCGCTCCTCTGACCCGCCTGCCGGATTACCAATGAACCGTAAACCGCCATGTCCAAGTGGGTTGCCAGTGAATCGCCAAACTCTAGCCGAGTCATACATCCGGCGGTTTATACAGCGGGGTATACCCCCGACATTAGCCCCCAGTTTAATTTGGATTCATCCATGTTAAACTGATCTGCAACAAGAACAAATTTGTCGGGTTGTGCTCCGGTTTAAATATACTTGTAAGCCGGCACTTGATCATCCTTAAATCCTTGTCATTTCTTCCTTCCAAGTTAATAACCATCTTCATAATCAATTTGCTTGCAGAAAATATTTGTAAATAAAGAATCTATTTGAATCGGCCTTCAATGCTTTGACTTGACAAATATATTAGTCTCTGAAATATTCAACTGATATCCAGCCGGCTTGAAGATGTAAAACTTGCCGGTTTATGATTACCACCATTGTCTGGTTATAAAAACTGATAATTACGGGTCATGATTGTTGCCAACACCGGTTCATGGTTGTTGCTAATGCCGGTTCATGATTATTGACGACGCCGGGTTACAAACACAGGGTCATAATGATTAGTGACACCGGGTTAATCCAGTTTGCTCAAAACAGAGAATTTGAAAATAGTTCTTCGATAATAATATAATACTTGTAGCCCCCAAGTCTTGAGCAGAACAAAGTGATGGCTTAAGACTTGCTTCAATATAAATACTGCCACTTAAGAAGAAATCCATGTTGTTCATCCCAGTGACTAGTAAAAACTGAATACTCCATACTATGTAGCCCCCAAGTGCCGGGTTATCATGCTTACAGCAACCTGGGACTTGCAATTGTCTTATACTCATAAAAACTTCAACCAGTGTAGCCCCCAAGAGCCGGGTCATTATGCAATAATGAGCAGGGACTTTGTAGGTATAATCATGTAGATTTGAGCAATGATGTGTAGTCCCCAAGGGCCGGCTCAGTAAGATAATATTGAGCTGGGACTTTAATATATACTTCAATGAAAATAACATCATATGATGTAACCCTCATCATGGGACTTGAATCCATGTCCACAAGGTTAAGAGCCTTGTGCTTTACCAACTGAGCAGTGGACTCTTCAATATAATGAATAAAAAGCTTTGTACCTTCAACTGTTGACAGGAGCAATTGGTAGCCCCCAAGGGCTGACTCATTATAATGTGATGAGTCGGGTCTTCAATAATATGAGCAGAAAATTACTTTGCATTAGCCCCCAAGTGTCATGGTGCATGCTTGCAGCGACATGAGACTTGCATGTAATCTCAATTTGAATAATGTAGCCCCCAAGTGCCGGGTCGTGAGCCTGCAGCGACTCGGGACTATTCCTTCCATTGTAGAATAAATCATATCCTTTGATAAAATAATAACTGTTGCGCTAAAGCGACTTTGAAAACTCAATAATACCGGTTACTAATAACCATAAAAATCCAGCCATGTTGGCTATTCAAGATAATATAATCCTGTATGAAAAATTCATCCAATATCATAATGAAAATTCAGCCAAATTTGGCTATTTGAATAATATAACCCAATCATTTATAAGCACATGATTCCAATGGCGCAATCCAAATATATACTGGCGACGTATAGTCCAAAGCCAGGCCGGTTTACTAAACACCGGATAATTTTTCATCATATACTGGCGACTTATCATCTTAAAGCGAGGCCGGTTTAACAAACACCGGATAATTTATCATCATACTGGCGACACATAGTCGAAAGCCAGGCCGGTTTAACAAACGTCAGTGATTTATAATCATGCTTTATTCAACCTGTTTCTGCATACAACAAGTTTAAAGTGTCCTGGCGGTTTACCGCCGGACGGGTCATAATGCCCAACATATAACCTGGGTTTATAACCAAGGTTGCACTTAAGAATAATCAAATATGAAATATATCATACCTGTGATATTGAATCACATTGCTAGTTTTACCAACTTTTTGTAGTAAGAGTGATAACCCCAATCTTGAGTAATGATAACTCCTTTCATACTGTGCCGGTTGATGATAAACCGTACCGGGTTGTGATAAACACCGGTTTAACCATATATAATACTGGCGACTCGTAGTCAAGCCAGACCGGGCTGATAGTCTCCGGATTATAACTTGATCCTGTATTGACAACTTGTAATTGAAAGTCAAGCCGGGTTGATAAACACCGGTTTACTCCACAATAGGATGGTAACAGAAAATCAAACCGGGCAGATGGCCTCCGGATTAAGATTTGACCGTGTTTCGTCAATTTGTAATTGACAGTTGAACCGGATTAAAACGTTGTCGGTTTAAAAAACGCAACAAAAATCAAATAACAGTTATGAAAAAATATGGAAGCAAAGGCAATGATAAGACCATTTACAAAAAGAGGCTTTACTCAGCCGATCAGATGGTGTTACCATGGTCGGACACGACCAAGCTCCCAATAAGGTGTAGCTATGGTTCAAGTCAGCCAGGTCCCCAAATGATTTGTGGCATATATGCCAGATCAAGAGGCGTGGCAATGGTTCGGGTTCGACCAAGCCCCCAAGTGATTTTGTGGCCTTAGGCCGACCAAGAGGCGTGACTGGTTCAGACTTGACCATGTCCCCAAGTGATCTGGTGGCTGTCGCCTATCAAAAGGTGTCGCGTTGGTTCGGACACGACCAAGGCCCCCAGTGATGTTATGGCACTAGGCCGATCAAGAGGCGTGGCTATGGTTCGGATACGACCAAGCCCCCAAGTGACCAATAATATGATAAGCCAATAAGGCATGATACCCATGTTTGGACCGCGCATCATGGCAGCAAGTCTTCTTTGGCACCCTTTAACTTTTTGCAAGAGATAAATCCTTCTTGAACCGGAATTTTGAACCGGATATTGAGAGCTTCAAGGATTTGTGGGAGACATCTTTCCCTTGAACCGGATTGTAAACCGGAATCTTCATTTTCAGCCGGAAATTTTCTGATGGCCTTTCAACTCGAACTTGTGAGAAGTTAATTCCTTTTTGAACCGGACATTTTTAAACCGGATTTGAGAGTTGAGAGCTTTGTGGGAGAATATATTTCCCTTGAACCGGATTGTAAACTGGATACTTGAGAGCTTCAGTGAGACTGACTTCCCTTGAGCCGGATTTTAAACCGGAATCCTTTCTGATGATCCGGAACTTCTTCACTGAGCCGGGTTTTTGTAACTGTTATATACTTTCTAAGACGGAAATTTTCCGACAGCCTTTAAATTTTCATAACAGTAGCCTCCGGGACCGGGTTATCTTTCCCTCCATCGTCCTGGGTTTTTAACTTTGCTGAAACTGGCAAGATTTGCTGAGTTATGTCATCGTAGCCCCCAAGTCTCAAAGGTGACTCGAGGAGTTGGCTTGAGATTCTCCATGTTCGACCGTGATATAAACCGACATAACTTGTATATCATTGGTGTTGACAGCACGATGTGAATCCACAGAAGGTTGAGGTGACTGCGGCGAGTTATAAATGATCCCGTATGAACCGTGTCAGCAACTCGGCCTATGGTTCCTTCCAACTGGCAATTTGAAGTTAACCAAAACTGTAGTGGCGACGACTTGTGCACCTGCCTATTGAGCCATCCAGTGCAAACGGCAGTTGATGATAATTTGCCTCCAATTTGAAAGAAAAACCGGGCTACCCCAGCTGTGACTTGCTCATATCCAATAAACAGCTCATGCAGACAGGTGCGGCCCGGTATGTCGATGTAGACCAGGCCGCGAGAGACGGACGACAAGGATGACCGTAACATCAGAGGCGGCACAGATAAATGAATCGGCCGCGGCATTGTAAGCCGGTACAGATGCGTAAATCGGACGTATGTTGATGTAGACCGGACCGTAGGGGACGGCGGCCTGTGCACGCTTTATTGGGTAATTCGCACGGTCCTGACAAATTGATGCGGACTGGATCGCGATATAAACCAGCATGGGTTATCCAATAGCTCAGCGATATAACAATCCCTTTTTGCAATAGACAATTTGTCCTGCATTGGAAAACTTGCAAGCCAGAGTAATTGCTCTTTTAATATATATATATATATATATATATAATATAAAAATATAATGGATGAATTTCACCTGATATGTTAGCCAAAAAATATCCATCGCGGAGTTGATGATCACCACGGTGAAACTGAAATCAATCACGGATGAGTCGGCCATGCGAGCAGACGGATGAATCGGCCATGGCATGGTAAACCGGTGCGGACGAGCAAGTTGTCCTCCGCGTTGTAAACCGGCGCGGATGCATGAACCGGTGGCCAGGGCGGACGGGCGAGTCGTCCGTGATGTTGTAAGGTGGCACGGACGGGCGAGTTGGCCGGCGCGTTGATGTAACCCGGACCGCGACACACGTGCACGTGAATGACATAGAAATTGTCCTGTGTAAAAATATTAAAGGACAAAGTAATTGTTCTTTGAAAAAAAAAGCAATATATATCAATAAGATATACGTTAAAGGGATATCACCTGATTCGTTCAGACGATAGATGATCCTTTGCATGGATCAAAATTTAACTCACGATCCCAGTGTAATTAGTACTTCCTCTGATGCAGGCGGCTTGGTCGTGGAGAAGGCGGCGTGGGTGGCCACTTAGCGATGGCGGCGACTCGGGGAGGCCGTAGAGACGAGACCGACTCGGAGACGACGCCGGCGGCTCAATGCAGGAGCGACGACGACTCATTGAATTAGTGAGAAAGAGGCCAGGCGACTCGAGGCAGCAGGGCCAGCGTGACGCGGGGCGGCTCAACACCGGTTGGCTCCAGAGGAGGGGCAGGGCGACGAGGTGGCTGCCTACGGTTGAAAACTATGCTTGAGATGAGAATGCACTCCGCGACGAGTCGGCGAAGGTGCGCGTCAGCTTGTCACTATCGAGGCGGCACATGGAGCGATTGATCAATTCCATAACTCCCGTAATAAATCGTTGGAGGACCATCCCAAACCGTTGACCCTTTGACCAAAATATGCAAGCATTTGACGAAGGAACCTATCCATCGGGATAACCAGATAAGGCACTCATGACCCCGTCGCTGTTGATGTAGGAAAGTCTTGGGTATGTGGAGGACGAGTCTGATTTCTTGTTCGATTCCGTGCCGACCGATTTGACGACTCGGACATCTGCGTTTGCGACACCGTCTTTGCCTCGTGCGCCGACTTGACTCATGTGCTAGCTTCTTGAAAGTACTGATTCCATATATGCAACTTGCGTACTTGTTTCCACATGATGGTTAATGCTGATCTGGTGCGTGCCATGAACTTGAAATAGTTTGCTGTATCATCCGTCATAATTTTAATAATATACCAGAACACGGTGGCTCGGGCGGATTGCAGCTTGTGTCCTTCACGCACACGTAATATGCAGCAGATTTGACCCATGATTTGATGTATTGACAGCTGCAATTTTGTCATAGCACGTGTTATGATGATTGATGTGTTGATGCCTCTTGACGTGCAGGAGCTAGGGAATCCATCAAGCCTTTGTTTTTTGTGTTAATCAGCACCTAGACCCTTGATTCCTGTGCGTGTGCTAGGTCGACCTGGAGACTTCACGGGGCTGAAGCAACTGTCTTGATCGTCGCCGTACCAACAGATGGTGCTCGTGACGCGTATTTAACTGCCTTTGATCACCTGGGATTTGGACAGCTGTATGTAGAGCGGCAAAAACAACCCGGCGGCTCGGACACGACGGCTAAAATTTGACAGCGGCGCAGTGGAAATTCGAGCCGGCCTCGGTGTACTCCTGCGGTATGATTGCCGCAGCGGAAAATCCAATCGGTCTCAGCTACCAGTGGCAGTGCTCGGCGGAACAACAAAAACGCCGCAGACCTGAGCGACTTCCACGCGTAGTAGATCCTGACCCGGCTGTCGCGCAATTGCAGCATCAATATACATAATATTTTTCAAATCTTATACTGCTGGCTCAAAAAAGTTCTTATCGCCGATCTAATCCAAAAATCAATGAATTTGCTCTTCTTCTTCATCCAACGATTTGCGTATCCTTGAACCCTAGGAAAACGCCCTCCAAGAACTCAACACCACAGTGCGCAGGCCCCACGGTGGGCACCAACTGTCGTGGATTTGTCACGGCGGATGTCCTTAGTGTCAGGACTTAGTCGTGAGGCCAACGCATCTATGTGGTAGCTTGAGAGGGGTTGAGTGGGACGAGAGACGCAAGGCGGATCAACACGCAAGACAAGGATTTAGACAGCTTCAGGCCCCGGGAAACATCATCCGGTAAAAACCTTACATGCTGTTTGAGGCTAGGTCTCATTATCATCACGAGGGAGTCGCCGTAAACCGGCTTTCCTCTTTGTGTCTAGCCCTAAGATTGTTTCTTGTTGCTTGTTGCTTGTTCCTCTTTGGGGAGCCCTGCCCCTCCTTATATATGTTGAAGGGGCGGGTTACATGTGGAGTCCTATTAGGATTAGGACTAGTCTCCCTTCTAATACAAACCGGATACAAGTCCGGGTCTTCCTTGTAGAGTAAATATTCCTCACGCCTTTTCTCTTAAACTGGCCCACCATAGCATGATCCGGCCTTCCATAAACCGCCCGTTGGGCCACCGGCTCTTGTCGCTCCTCTGACCCGCCTGCCGGATTACCAATGAACCGTAAACCGCCATGTCCAAGTGGGTTGCCAGTGAATCGCCAAACTCTAGCCGGGTCATACATCCGGCGGTTTATATCGCGGGGTATATCCCCGACAGGCCTCGATCGACACAATCTATACTCTGCAGATTGTCTATCTAGGTCAGTCCATCCAAGCTGCCGCCACTCTTTCGACCTCATGGTGGGCCATACTCACTCAATCTCTCTCTCTCTATCTCTCTCTCTCTGTATGTCTCGATTGACCTCGCTCTTTCTCGGACAAAAATGATATATCACCATGTTTGAGCCCAATTCGACCTATTCACATTGTATACTCTCTCACGCACATTGTCTATCTAGGTCACTCTCTCCAACCCGTTTCACTCTTTCGATCGCACGGTGACCCTATGTGATCGGTTGACCTTGCTTCCTCCCCCACACAAAATATATCTACACGTCTGTGACTAGATCATCTCTCAAGCTCTATCTTACAGCCCTCACCTTTGCCAAAAGCTCAATCGGACAATATCTCTCGAGAGCATATATATTTGTTCAATGAATGTCGGACCACACTCACTTTGTCTCTCTATCTATATGTCTCTCGATTGACCTCGCTTTTCTCACACCGTATCTTCCACGCATTGAAGCTACTACCTCTCCATCCCTCGCAAAGCCGGAGCTATTTACATTGCGAGGGGCACTCCAACCTTGGATTAATTTGTGTAGGCATTTATTCCGGTCGGTTTAGATTATATTTTCGTAGCATTCGGCCCACAACTACTCCAAACACCGTTGCAACCCACGCAACTCCCCTACTTGATTTCCCTCTGGCTCGGTCATCGCTCTCTCACATGTCCTTTCTTGCCTTCAACGTCGCACCATGGTATTATTGAAAAAACTATGTTGTTCTCTTTAATTATTATAAATAAGCTACAAAACTACACACCGATAGTCCACTTGGAATGGAACAAATTTCGATCCACAAATTAAAGTGCTACAAACTACACACCGAGGGGCCCACATGTCATGAAACAAATTTGGACCCATATACAAATTAAAAAATAAAGGACGAGGATCGAACATGCGACCGGGCCTTGAAGCCACACGTCATTAGGCAACATATACGTAGAGTAGCAATGTTTGTTGTACCCCCTTTGTTCACATAATGTTTTTATATTACCACAACCTAATTAATGGATAACATGTAATATTATTTTTAGTACTATTCGCCTTCACTTACTGGTGGGTTCCATGTGTGCCCTCTCTCTCTCCTCCCGTTCTGCGTTTAGACGCAAGGGCAAATAGGAAGAACTCGTGGGCGATGTTGCCGTTGACCATATCTGGACGCGTTCACAAGTCACTGCACCAGTTTCACGTACTAGCAGCACTAGTTAGTGTGTACGTGCAATGCATGTTAATTTGGAAGTATATTAAGTGCATGCGGATATTAACTACTAGGATATTATTTGCGTGTTGTCATGTGATTAGCACTATTTTTGGCATGAAATTAACTGCACGCTAAACGTGTTGAGCGCTCGACATTGAAGAAGTCTAGGTCGTTGGATGACAAGGAATACATGTGGCTTGATGACGTTTTATATTTAATTTGATACGACTCTAGCAGAACATTCAATCGATCAAACCACACATTTCGTTCAGTCTGACTCCGACTTTAAATTATACGACGATCGATATAAAATAAACGGAAATGATAAACGTTCGGATTTTAAGCATGGCAATCCGAACGTTTTTCATGGCAAATTTAGATTACGCGGCGGCGGGGGGGCGTCTCGCGGTGGGAAGCAGATCCTCTGCCGTGATCTGTGTGTCGTCGGGCCACTGACCGACGGCGACGGCGGCGTCTTGCGCCATTGTTGGTGTACTCTTGGACGTTGGCCTAGCTTCAAGGAAGGCCAAAATGTTCTGGACTTCGGAGCGAGTCAACTGGTGGGAGGAGGCGACTGGCGTTGGTGCAAGGAAGCGGTCGACGGCGGCCATCCATGCCGCTGAGGGGGGCACTGGCACCCGCGCGGGGACATGCGCTGTCAACGGCGCGGCAGAGACATTCATGTGCACGGGAACGCACGTCAGTGCAGACGCAGGCGCACGTGCTGGCAGGTGCACGGTCACCGGCATGGGCGTGCGCATCAGTGCACGCGCAGGCGCATGCGCTGGCAGGTGCACGGGCGCGTGAAAGTCGGCGGGGACCTCGTGGAACCCCGTGGCATCAAGCTCGGCGACAATGTGCGGCTCCCAGCCCATCAATGCCACGGGGATGGGCGCTGGCGCAGTCGGGGCGACGGGAGCTGGAACGGGAGCGGGGACAGGCGCGGTGTATTCCCGCAAGGCCAGTTCAAGCTCGTCCCAAAGTGCCTTATGTTCTTGAGACTCCGGCTGGGTGTCTTCCTCATGAAACTGGAACACTAAGGGCAGACTATCGTGATGCGGCATGGCGTACGTTTAGGTCAGGCTAGTTGGAGGTAGACGACAGGAGAATCGGAGAGGAAGAGAGAGGATTGTAGCGATACCGGGTAGTGCGGGGTTGATTTTAAACTGTGGCGCCGGCGACATTAAAAGTGGGAGCAGTTGGGACGACGGTGGGCGGCGGAGCCTGGTCAAAGGGCTCGCCTCCAGGTGAGTCTGCACAGCGGTCTGCTCGCACGCCTCCCTGACAGCCGGCGTATCGGTCTGCTCGCACGCCACCCATCGACTCACATGCTTGCTGGGAGGCACCTGCCGATGAGAAGCGGGGACTCGTGGCGGCACGTAAACGCCCACGGTTTCAATATTGAAAGCGTTCGCCTTAACGTGACAGGTCTTTGTTCCAAAATACCTTGGCTCTTCATTTGTGCAACTTGTCATAAGTAGCTTGTCTCGAATTGAAGAAAAAACTTACGAAGTAATATTTGTGCCATATCACGTGACCATGCTCAGTTTCAAGAATTTATGCTCACTTTTAGATTTTCTGAAATTTAAGATCCAGGATTTGAAACAATATCATAACCTGCATCATGCAATAAATTTTCAAGTCGTACATCTGTCCTATTGTATTTCTTAAGAAAGGATTTGGTCAAACATTTTGCTTATTTAGACTACAGACAAGTTATATATGCAGAGTAAAAGGACAATTCCTCCGCACCAGTGCATTGCCTGATATATTAACTCAAGTACTAGGCACGAACAAACGGGCTCAATTCTGTGCTCATCCTGGTGTAGTAGTAGTAGTACTAGGCAATGCAGTTGATGGGTGACCTTGACGAGCGGCGACCGAGGGAATTGAACCATGCTCGGCACGGTAGGTAACGTTGTCTAGTTATTAAAGCATCCCTCCGTTGTTCATCGGTAGTCATTATGGACTGGGGACATGAGGGGAATTTCCTAGGGCTGGAATTCTGGCTGCCAGATATTTCGACTTGAAACGCTGAGGCTCGACTGGTTTGGGTTGCCTAATGTGCATACCACGCACGCCACCGAAGGACACAAGCCCGATTTTTTTAGGATCAACACGAGCCAAGGTCTGGCTGGTACGCCGTTGGGTCCTACCATTCGAGAATACGAAAGGAACCTTTTAAATTGCCGAACGAATCTATGTGTATTACAATACCCGTATTTTCCTTGCAAATACTAATCTCAACGTGGTAATTGATTTATGACGAGTTGTTAAATTAGAGTGAGTTTGTGATGTAGTGATCTCAACATGGATTTCACATTTCATGGTATCTCTAGTAAGTTTTCCAATGCGAATTCAAATTTAAAAGATGAACAATATGGAGGTTTGAAAACTTTGTATGTATCAACCATATGACCACACACACACACAGACACATACGCACGAACACAACAACAATCCAATAAGTATAGTGCATCTATTTTTCCAAACCATGCATGTATGACACGAATTCAAAAATACTCCTTCTATTCCTAAATATTAGTCTTTTAGGGCATCTCCAGTCGGGCCCCCAGGAAGGCCTCCCCAAGCGTTTTTTTCGTGCCGGCGCCAAAAAACCGGCCCAGTCGCGCCCCCAGGAGCCCGATTTTCGCCGGCTTGGGCCGAAAATAGCGCCGGCGGACCCAGCCCGAACCCGGCGCGCTGGGGGGCGCCCGGGGACGCCGGGTGAACTGTTTTGGCGCGAAAAAGCCGCAGGCCCGCCGCATCAGCGACACGGCTCTCTTCTCGGCCCTTCGTCGTCCTCATCGCCTCGTTTCCCGCGGCGAATCAATGCCAAAGCTGTCGCGCGCTGCCGCGCCGGTCAGCATGCACCATTGATGCCTCACGGGCGGCGCAGTGAAGACCGGACGACGCGCGTCCCTCGCCCTCCCTCGCCCGCCACGCGTACACACGGTGGCACGCGCGCCTCGGCCTATATATGACGCGCCCCGGCGCACTCGGCGACTCACACTCTCCCGCCATCGTCGTTCCTCCCTCTCCTCTCCTTTCTTTTGCCGTCTCTAGTTCACACCCGTGGCCGAGCGCTTCCCAGCGACGGCGCGGCGGCGAACGGCTTCGGCCGCCGCCATCTTCATGAAGACGAGGCTCGCCTCCTTTACGAGGCCGAGTACCCGGTCCCGCGGACATGCGGGTGCCCGGGGCATGGAGGATCAGCGCGGGCGGCGTGCCGGTGCCCCCGGTACCCACCGGCGCGGCGCGGCGTGCGGAGATCGCACGCATCCGCTCGAACCTGCCGCGTGCGGCGAGGGAGGGGCCACGGTACGTCCCCGACAGCCCGCTCTGGGACCCTTACTTCCGCCGCCGTCACGCCCAGCAGCTCGAGGCCACAAACGGCGTCGTGCCCTCCGGCAGGCTCAACGCCGCCGGCCGGCGTCGGTGGTGGGGCGTGCCCGGGCGCACGTTGGAGGCCGTCCTTGAGTACATCGAGGGCGGCAACACGCCGCGCCTCGAGTACCCCGCTCCCCCTTCCTTCTCACGCCGCCGGGGAAGCTCCTGGACCCCGAGGCGCATGGAGACCGGGGGGTCCTCCTCCTCCTCCGGCGGCTCGCCCTGCCTCCGCCCCGTCAAGCCGGAGCCCCAGGGCACGCCGGTCAGCGCGCGCACCCGCAGCTCCGGCGTCCGCATCGGCGCCAACGCCTCTCCACCCACCGGCCACTTCGTCCTCGTCGAGCCCAAGCCGGAGCCCGGCTTCCCCGCGGAGTACGAGGAGATAGCCCGGTGCGGCTTCTCCGACGAGGACGCCATGCGGTGGGCGTGGGACGACTACCTCCGCGACGAGATGGTCCGGCAGCGCCGGGCCCTGGAGGAGATCGCCGCCCGCAAGCGTGGGCGCGAGGACGAGCACGACGTCATGGTCCTCGACAGCGACGACGACGACGACGACGCCCCCGGACCGTCCAACCCGCCGCGCCAACCGGGGGAGGGATGCAGCAGGGCCGATGGAGGCGTAGGCGTGGGCGACGATGATGACGACGATGACGACGACGGCGGTGACTACACGCGGTTCTACAGCCTCCTCGGCATGTAGAACCGCGTGGGCGGGCGGCGAGGCGGGCGGCGAGGGAGACGACGGGGGTAGCCCGCGGTAGTTTTTTTCTTTTTTTGTAAAATATGTTTAAGTTTGAATGAACTCGCCGATGTTTGCGTTAAATTTGAGTCGTTTTTGCACCGTATTTGACTTTTTTGACTAACCGTGGGCGCCGCGATTGGGGGGCATCACGCCCCCAGTGCGCGGTTTAGCGCCGGTGCACCCCCAGGGGCGATTTTTTGCCCCTCCTGGGGGGCCAACGCTGGAGATGCCCTTAGAGAGTTCAACAAGTGACTACATACGGAGCAAAATGAGTGAATCTAGACTCTAAAATATGTCTATATACATCCGTATGTGCCAGTCCATTTGAAGCCTCTAAAAAGACTAATATTTAGGAACGAAGGGAGTAAAATGTAAGACATCCATGGTCCTCAGTTCAATATTTAAAATGAACATGAAACTGAAACATGAATATTAAGTCTAGTACTACAGTACATGCAAATGTTGTGGTTAGGCGGAGCTATGATTGTGGGGGGTCAACCCCTCGACCTTAGATAAAATTGTGGAGCTCTGTTTAGGGTTGTTTAGATTATATTTGTCCCCACCCTCCCAACCACTGATTGGTTGTGCACCCCCACCCCTCCTCCCCGGGAGAATATCATGTGCCCCCATACATTAGATGCTATATGCCGATACGAGTTGCTTGGAGCTTGTAGATCTGAGATATAGCAGCTCACATGATGTGTCTTAATTTTTTTGCAGGAAACCTTGATGAGTTTGAGAATTGCACACAATTTGTACAAAAACTACTTAGATGCCCTTTGATCCCATATCCAACGACCTCGAAGCTCGTATCACCGTAGCATCTAAGATGAAGGAGGACATCATATTCTCCTGTATGTAAGAATATCATGTGCTACCACACCTTAGATGCTTTGGTGATACAAGCTCTTCGGAGGCGTTGGATCTGTGACCCAACACCTCCTCGGTGGTTCAAATGGTTTTTTACAAAAAAGCCCCAAAAGAGTTCGGACACTGCTTACAAGCACAAAGACTGCTTAGATGCCATTGGATCTCAGATCAAACGACCTGCAAGCTCATATCACCGTAGCATCCAAGCTGCGATAACACCTTATGTTTTCTCGCACGGGAGAGTATGAGGTGCTCCCGCACCATAGATTCTATGGTGATACGAGTTCACTGAGATCTAACGGCCCACAGTAGGAGGTTTGAATGTTTTTGCAATATACGGTTGATAGAGTTTGGGAAATGCGCAGAAAGTACAAGTACTACGCATGTGCCATCCGATCACTGATCATACAACCTAGATGCTCATATCACCGTAGCGGGTAATTAAGCTATGGGGAGCACCTAATATGAGCACCGGGGAGCCGTTGGATCGAAGATGCAGCGGCACACATGAGGCCTAAATGTTTTATTTGCAAAAAAACCTTTGGAGAGTTTGGAAATTGCGCATAATTACAAAGACTACTCCCAAGCCATTGGATCTCACTTCCAACGGTGTAAAAACTCGTATCACCATAGTATCTAAGTTGCGGGGTGGATGTGATATTCTATGTCGCTGTCATTTTTGTTCGTAAACTTGCAAAATACGTGTAACTCATGCCGTTACTTGTCTAACCGCGCAAAGTGTTTGTTCAAAAAAACCATCCTACACTGAAATATCGGAACAACACACGGGGGTCCCACTTGTCATTAATCAAATTGGACCTAAAACTAACAAATCTGAAAGACGAGATTCGAACTAGTAACCTGGACTACAAAGCATAAGTCGATAGCCTGAAAAAACGAACGATTGTTGGCTTTGTCCCATAACTTGATTTTATACAGTACTTGCGTTGAGTAGAGTAGATGGAGTGCCTCGTCAACACGTGCATGACCGATGTCTCACTTACTGGTGGGTCCCAGGTCTGCGATCTCAATCTCTCTTCTCTCCATCGTCTAACCTTTGCACGAGCGCACACGAAGAGCGGCGCTAGCTTGCTGTGGTGTTATTACAACCAAAAAAAAAGCTTGGAAAATAGAAGAATCGCCTAGAACAAGAGACGTTGTGGCTGGTCGAGACGGAGCTAACCGTGCCACGTTTGCATGTTGAAGCTGTGTGGCTAGTGGGGTGTTTTCGACTGACTGACTGGGTCCCAAGGTCGAACCATAGGTACTACGTCTGATACAGTATATTTTTACACGCACATTTTCCTCTGTGCCGAGATGTGGCACACCCTACCGCGCGGTTTCGCAGTCCTCCCGGGTGGTGCACGCATATATTCTTCCTGACGTGGGACGCCCTACCACGCGTTTTTTGGGTCCTCCTCGGTCGTAGCGCCGAAGCAAGTAAATGAGTCGTCAAATCACAAAAGACCACCTTTCCCGCCGAGTACATCAGTGAAGCACGGTGGCTAGCTAGTTGGGCTAGTTCGACCAATTAGCTAGGTCGCCGCCACATTTGTTTTTTCACCCCTTTTTTTATCTACTTGCCGGCAGGTAAATTTAAATATCCACCGCAGCGTTGCTCTGGTGTTTGGGTGCGGCAGGATTTTTAATTTTTTGATTGACAGGAGCAGGCGCGACAAGATTTTTAATTTTTTGATTGATGGGAGCAGGCCCGGCAGCAATTAGTCACGATGACTCCGCCTGTAAAAACCCACTGCTCCCTGATGTGAGAAGTCGTCGACTAGTGTTTTACCATGGTGAAAACCAAAAGATTCCCCGCTCCTCGGCTGGCTCCCTCCGCCTTGCCGTAGATTGCATTGCCTTGCAGCTGTTTCGCCCCCTTTGCTTCCTCTCCCCATTGCTTCTACCTGGTGCCATGGCGGCGCAGCAGATCACGGAGTCCGAGGTGAGGCGTCTGACACAGGATCTCCATGCCAAGGATGCTGAGCTCAGGGCCAAGGATGTGGAGCTCTATGAGCTCAAGGAGGAGAGGAGTGCCATGCTCCTCTGTTATGTGTGGGAGTTCACGGAGCTTCAAAAGCGGTATGCATCCACCACAAAGATGCTCGAGGCATTGGCAGCGTTGCTGCAGAAAGCAGGAGATATGATAGGCTGTCAGGGGAGCCGGCTGGAGCGCGAGCAGGCTGATCGTGACGAGGTCCAGGATCGCCTCAGCCACTTGGTGAACCAAGTTGCCACACACGTGTTGCGGCTGCACGATGCCTACCATCGTGCCAGTGCGACGATGCCGGCCGTCGGGCTAAACCCGTTCGACCACCCGGTCGACTTCAACGAGCTGCGGCTTCCTGACCTGTTCTCCTTCTTGACTATATCTCCGAGGAGCTGAGCCGTCTCCGCGCGATGGTGGGGGCTAAGCTGGACAAGGAGGGGTTGCGGGCTGCCGTCGCCGTTGCCCGGCAAATACTTTTAGGGCTCCGTTACCGGAATCCATTCGTGCCATTGGACGCCGTCTTTGACGAGCTGACTCTCGTCGACCGGGAGCGGGCTCTATGGGCGGTTGCATCCTGCATCACCAATGTCATGCGCCTCGAGAAGCAGAGGGACTTTGGTGGTGTTTAGGCGCCCTCTACATGGGCATGTCCATGTATCGGCGCAACATGACCGTTAGATCAAACTCAGACGATGCAGATCAGTCACAGTAGCACAAAGCGTGTGGGTGTGTTTGGTTGCATTCTCATCTCAATATAGTTGTTTCCTCTTCGTGTATTTTTGTCAACCTACTAGTATGGACTCATGCACCCTTCATGCACTCTGCCAAACACCCAAAAGTGGGTCGAGAAGGGAACTTTTGCTCCCATCCCGTGCACCCTTCATACACCCTGTCTAACACTATTTGTGCTTTATATGGTTCATGTTTCGTGGAGTACTGTAGAACCATACTCTCCGTGCGCTGTGGACCTAGTTCTGTTAACATTGATCTCACCGTTCATTCTCGACCGGACAGTCGAAAAAGTGGTACTATGTTACATATAGGAGTAGTTGACATGCGCACAACATCATTTGTTATCGTCATATCTTACTACACTAACAACAAGATTGTGTAGTACTGACGTATGAACCACTGCACATGCCTAGTAGTAGGAGCACTGTGTATGTTCAAGTGGCTGTCGTGTTCCGCACTCCTCCGTCGTAAGAGTGGAAACGCTTGCTGTAATCATTTTTTTCTTCAGAATGAAAAACAGTGGACACGCTCTACCATGTAGATCCTCCTCCAGCCATGCACTAAATTACTCACTTTCGCCGATGTGTGGGACAGCCAGCACCTGGGTCCACCAGCCATGCACTAAATTACTCCGTAGTAGAGTGATGGTAGACTACCCCGATCGAACCACCGCAGTAATGCCCAATGAGCCGTCAAATCACAAAACCCCCTCCTTTCCAGCAGTAAGTTGGACGGACGAAGCAACCATCATTTCACTCTTCTCTCTCAGCTTCCTCTCTTGAAGAAAACCCCCACTCGCTTCGCTTCTCCCTCATCTCGTTCCTCCTTTCACTCTTCTCTCTTAGCTTCCTCTCTTGGATGGACGCCGGAGCACCGGCCGACGTGATGTCTATGGCTCTGGCCAAAACCGTCGAGGCTCATGGTACGAAGAAGCACAAGCACCCCGCCGAGACTACCGCAGACAAGCTCAAAGCCATCGTCCAGTCCAAGCCCCCCTCTCCGGGATCCCTCATTAAGCAAGTCCAGGTAATGTCTCTTGTTGATGATCTTTTTCTCGATCTTGATCGTGTTTTTTCATCTAACACGCAGTACTAGTACTGGTAGTACAACTTTCTGGGTGATCCTGCATGTGATTTTAGTGTGCCAAATGACGGTTCTAAATTCCTATTTTGACCAAAACATGCGAGAGGTTGACACTGATTTCTTATAGATTACTTTCAACTACTCCCTCTGTCCCAACTTTCTTGTCTTAGATTTGTCTAGATACGGATGTATCTAATACTAAAATGTGACTTGATACATCTGTATCTAGATAAATCTAAGACAAGAATTTTGGGACGGAGGGAGTACTTTATGAACATCAATGCTACCTTTTAAGAGGGTATATTTGCTTCAGTAACTTGTGTTATGGATATTGCATGTAATCCCTCTGCTCTCATGCCTTTGAAGACATGTTCTAGTGTGTTTGTTCACTCATTTCTGTGCATATATGTAGTCATATATGGAGTATAATATCAAAAATCATCTTATAATTCTGAACGGAGGTAGTAATAAAATATTGTTTTTGTTTGAATTAGAACCAGGTCTGCGATGGAGATGAAGTTCTCAAAGTCATGCCGTGTGAACGGGAAGACCTGGTGATGAGTTCTACTGCTGAACTATCCAGCTGTTATGTCCTTGTCGCCACGTGTCCTGAATTAGTGTTTTCCTGTAGCATTGTTGTCAGGCGTGTTCTCGAGGCTGTACTTGAACACAACAATTTCCGGACTGTGCCTTAGATTACGAAGGGTGTGGTTCTTGTAAAGCTTCCCAACAAATCTGATGCGGCCTATCTTCATCATCATGTTTATGAGTGGAAAGACCACCCTGTTAGGTTCTCCAAGGTTGACAAGATGGTGATGGTGCATGTAGACATCTCACACAAAGTCCATGGCCTAGTCAGTTATGCGGGGTTCATCCCGTATGTCGGTGGCAAGAAATAGTCTGCAGAGTTTAGTTAGTGCAACTTTGCTTGTGTGTAGTAAGTACTATTGTTCAATACTTGATTTGTGTTTGTGAACCCTGTATTGTTTATTAGTACTGCCGCTTTTGGTGTGTGGTCAGTCCTGAGAACGGTCTATGTTAATGTCTGTCCACTCAATTCAGTCTGTACATTTTGAAGTATCCAGATCATATTTTTTGTGAGGACGGTTTATCAATTATGGTTACACTCCAATATCTGTATGCATTGTAGGGTTTATCGCACCCACCAGGATTTCCAGTCCCATGGATGTTGGGTCCATATGATTTGTCACGACCTTTGGACTTTCCTGCTTGTGGGAGTAGGCGGGGCCCCTGCATGCCACGCGTAGTTGGACGATCAATCTTCTGTTTAGTACTTCAACATAGTGATTTCCTGGTAAGGATTCACTCATGTCACATCAAGTAAATCTTATTGATTTACTATCTAAATCTTATTGATTTAATGTCATGTTTTCTTTCTTTTCCTGCAATTTTACGATGCAGGTTTTGCCATGTGACATTCATCATAGAATAAACTGTTTGGTTTGCTCTACGATGGCTATTTTTGCAGGTTTCACTTCTTATGTCGTGTCAGTAAGAAGGCACTGTCCATCACTTATATTACTGGAAAAAATTGGATCAGTCTGTTGTCTGAGTACAAGCTGAATCCCTATGATGAACTGTAGTTTGGTTTAACAAAACGTCACAATTAGTCCTTCGCGCGTTTAAAAGAAATGAAGAAAAAAACTGGATCACGGTCACGAATCCTAATCAAGTTAGAAAGCTGATCATAGCAGACTAGACACGATGGCCGCTGTCTCGCACAGATCGAGCACCGGCAGTTGCTCTAGCACTGACAGCGGCAGCAGCTCAGTCTGATCCAGCTGAGGATTGGGCACCGACCGCATTAGCGGACCAGTCTGATCTACCGGAGGATCGGGCATCGACATCGGCACCTACTCCGACACCGGCACCAGCTCTACAAGGAGCACCATCTCCGGCAGCAGCAGCGGCTTCGTCACCTGCACCAACACTTGCACTTGCATCTGATCCGGCCCGTGCAGTTGCACCGGCAACAGACTGGGCTGCAGTTCGCACTTCATATACCAAAGTCCTTACAAAAACCGACATGTCCACCTTCTTGGTAAGCATTGGCCGCCCAAGTGCTTCATTCTTTTTTCTTTCCATGTTGTTTCACATGATTCACTGTGTTGATCTAACTGTTTGGGTATGTCTTCTTGTTTCCAAACAGAGAATTCCTAGAGCAACGAGGGAGTCGTTCAACAATCCGGGCGACCGCGGCCAAGTTTCTCTTACCATGCGCATGCTTGGTGTGAATGAACCTGCTCAATATACCGTAAGTACAAAGGATGGTCGCATGATGATTGATGCTAAAGGATGGTCAAGGTTCAAATCTAAATCCATATCTTGCGGTAGGGGATGATGTCAAAATCGAACTTTCTCGGCAAGGAGAGCTGGTCCGAATCAACTTTGAAATTCTTCAGTAGCAGCACGCAACTGCCGAACTGATCTATCCTCCTTGAGATTTTGATGTAATAATCTGGCATGGTGAAACAAGTGTCCTGTGTGTATAAGTAGTATGACAATATTATTTATCACATGGTATATCGTTGATAGAATTGCAACTCTGATTGCTGGTTAGGAACTGTCGTTCGATTTCATTCCAACAGCTGCCGTGCTTTATTCAATTTTGTGTATTCGCCTTGCGACAACATCTAAAACCAGCGCCGTACCGATTGCTTGCAATATGAAAAGCGCTGAGGTAGAACACATGGCCCCCCAAACATGTAGGTCGGCCTGCTGCCCAAAGTCCAGAACCATGAGCCTATCTGAGTATTATACTCTCAGCTGAACCCCCATAAAAAAAGTTGAACCCCCATAATGCCCGTGCTTGCAGAGTTAGTATATTTCTCGGCAAGGTGAGCCTGTGATATAAAATATTTGTATATTTCTTTACAGAGGGAGTATCTCTCTGTCAAAATATATATTTATGTGTAACTAGTTACTCCTGTCTTTCTACTTCCTTTCGCTGATATGTGGGGCAACCGGCAACGGGGTCCACGTGCCATATGCACAAATTAGAGTGCACAACTTCACGGTAGACACACCCCGGTCGTAGCACCGCAGTAATGCCCAATGAGCCGTCAAATCACAACCCCCCCTTTCCAGCTTTAGCAATAAGCTAGATGGACGAAGCGGCAATATTTCACTGGGCCTGAATCCCCTTCTCCCTCGTCTGCTTGTTCAGAGAAAACCCCCGCTCGGCGATTGCATAGGGTTTTCTCATGGAGAACCAGGTACGAATTCTTCATCCATCCCCGATAAATCCAAGTCCCTTGGTCGCAGGTAATCCTAGGATGGCAGCCGCCGCCGTTGATGCATTTTTCTTCGTACTGAATCTAGTGTGTTTCAGTTGCAGTGCCCAAAGTGCGAGTACCCTACAGATTTCTGCACCCTGGGCGAGACTCCACACTTGTTCCTTCTCATCCTAACAGAACATTTTGAAACGCGCACAGTATGTTCCTAGAATCCTCTTTTCTATCCGGGAGGGTTGGTTTTTTTTAACATGCTGTGTTCTCATATTATTTTTCCTGCAGTGTATTATTTGCTCTGCCAGAACACATGTACTCAAGATGCTCGGCCTTGCATAACTGAATACACTAGTTTAATGGTCACAGTGAAGACAAGCCATGGATATTACTTCCGAGTTGGGTTCATGAACCAAGAAGATCGCTGCTTTTTTATGGCCGAACTTGGATAAACTTTCTCAAGTGTTACGGACTGAAAGTTGGCGCACGAATGTTGATGGAAATAGCAGAACCTGGTCTCATCTTCACTGCGATCTTCCACCCCGATGTCGTTCCAATTGTTCATCCATGTTAGTTTTGTATCTGGTTCTTGCTTGTTGCCTCGATTACTTCTTAATCCACCTATTCTGTCTAACTAATCACAATTTAACTTTAGAAGTAGCAACGAATCTCTCACGAAGATGCTACTTCTAACTAATATTTTCTTATAATTGGTGGCACGTGTAGGTTTTTTCAGAGTTAAGCAGTCTGCTCGTTTGTTACTCTGTAATAACTCGGCTGTTACTAATGGCACTGAAGTTGACTGGATCGACATCCACAAGTTCCTACACTTTATTGATCGTCTTGAGGTCCTTGTGGGGCGTTTCAATGGTGGAAGGCCACGTGGGATATGTGTGCCACTGCTGCACTCGTTGAACAGGTCCAACTGTGTCGAGAAACTTATGGTACGAGCTGTTTTCTGTTATATATGTTGTTCATAAACTATTGCTTATACACAGTTTTACAGCTGTGATCTTCTTGAAACAGGAACTGCCGAGTTCTATTGTTCCTATACAGATGCCTGACCATGGTCGGGTCAGACTTGCGCTTGGTCACAACATGATGTTTATGTCGACCTACTCAATTCCCCTTGGAGGTGAAAAGATACTTATTCATGGGTGGTCTCAAATAATGAAGGCCCGTCCATCTTGGAGAATAGGACAGAAGATTATGTTCATGCTTTTCCATGGCTCTAAAGCGAATATCCTGTTTATTGACCACGTTGCGAGATGAAGCCGCTTTCAGAAGGTTGTGGATGCGCGGGGTGGCGCCTGGGCCTTGTCCTGGGGCTTGGCGGCCTCACCCTTGGTTAACTGTAGGCAAAGTAGCACTGTTCGAGGCGTGATTTGTACGGTTGAACCTGTATAAGTACTCATACTGCTTTCAGCTTTGGTTGTTAAGTGCCCCTGCTGGTTTCAGTTAAGGTTGTTAAGTACTCCTGCGGCTTTTACAGTCTGTCGTGTTTCTTCAGTCCTGTCTTCCTCCAGCCGCCAAAACCAAACCAGCGCCGGCGGGGCCGCCTGCTTCCGCCTCCCATGGCTGGCTACGCCTCAGCGCACGCATCGCCGCCCCACCGTCTCCTAAATCGTTAACGCCGACGTCCTCCGCGCGCTTTGGTGCGCTCGCCGCGGCGCCGCCCTCTCGCGTTGTCAACATGGTCAACAAACAACAGGAATCGGCAGAAGTACGTGGAGAGGATGACAGTAGGGGCCCACCACGTCAGCGTATGGAAAAATAAAATGCTTCCTCCTAGTGTTTTCCTGACATCTGGGACCCACGACATTGTGAGCCTATATAGTTAATAGACAAGAGAACATCACAAGATCGGCTGACACCTGAGACATAGCTACTCGAGCAGTATTTTTTTGTTTGGTATTGTTGAGACGGAGCAGGGTTTGAACTGGGCCGTGGCCTGTCTAGCCCAGGCTTATATTTTATGTTCACCATGTGACCAACCCAGCTGTTTTTTCTTTGTGAAAATGAGCCCAGTTTATTTTTTCTGAAAAATACCCAATCCAGGCTTACTTATTTTTCTACACCCTGATGGGCTGCAACTCTTTCAAAACGCCTGCAAATCTTGAAAGTAATATGAAATGGGTTGTAAATATAAAAACAGATGACAAATTGACGATTACTTTATAATTTCTAATTTTTTTCACATTTTCAGATTCCTATTTCACTGGGCATTAACCTAATTTAAATATATGTTCAAAGTACTTTAAATCTGGCTCGACATTTCGGTATTAAAAATCATTTGGAACCCACAGAAATATGCGAAATTGGCCCTGGCCAACCAAAAAAAATGACTGCAATAAATTGCATAAGAAGTTGCCATGAGCTATATATACATTATTAAAAAAAGAGGGAGTGGTCTGACTTGTGGGCCAGTTTAGTTGACGCGTATGCAAGATTTTTTTAGTTATTATATACTACGTCAACAAACGATTCTAGCAGATGTAACCGTTGGATATCAATCCAACAGCCGTCGTGTTTCTTCAATCTCTAATCTTCTTGCTCCGGCCGCCAAAGCAGCTACCAGCGGGACTGCCTGCTCCCGCCTCTCGTGGCCGGCTGTGCTGCCGCGCAGGCCTCAGCGCCCCCTACTACTCCCATCGCTGGCCAGGGCATCCCTCTACTCCCCCACACCCCCTGTTATTCTGCGGCGACTACAACCTCACACCGCAGCCGAATCGGTGAACCCTCGTACTCCTCTCCGCGCGGGCTTCCACTACCGCGTCTTTTCCGGCTCCCCGTCATCCCCTTCCTAGGCCTTGCCGTCATCCACCGCCGTGGTGCTCTCGGCGCGGCGTGGTCAATGTGGTCAACGACCGACTTCCATCGGAAGAGTACTGTACGTGGAGAGGCTGACAGCTGGGTCCACGACAGCCGCAAGGAAGTGCCTCCTTATTACGCGGAAAATAATTATTCCTCCACCTGACAGCAGGGACCCATCGAACGGGCCACCAGTATTTCGTGAAAAAAATGTTTCCCCCTGACTGCTCGAACCCACAGGACGGGCCACCATATTTCGCGAAAAAAACGTTCTCCCCGCTGTCAGCTCGGACCCACCGGAAGTGCCTCCTTATTACACACAAAAAATTGAATACCCCCCTGCTAGCTGGGACCAACCTTGGTGGGAGGCTGACTTGTGAGCCTACTAAGTTGACTGGGACGGAGGCCTTTGTCAACTTTAGTCAATATATGAACGATTCTAGCTCCAGTGACCGTACGATGTCCATCCAACGACCGTAGTGCTTCTTCAACCTCTAGTCTTCTTGCTCCAGCCGCCCAAAGCAGCGTCGGTCATGCCGCCTGCTCCTGCCGCCCGTGGCCGGCTGTGATGCCGCGGAGGCCTCACCGCCCCCTACTACTCCCACCGCTGGCCAGGCCATCCCTCTACGCACCCACACCCCCTGTTATTCTGCGGCGACGGCAGCCTCGCACCGCAGCCGAACGAGTAAACCGTCATACTCCTCTACGTGTGGGCATCCACTGTCGCGTCTTCCTTGGCTCCGCGTCGTCCCCTTCCTAGGCCTCGCCGTCGTCCACCGCCCTGGTGCTCTCGGCGCGGTGTGGTCAAGGAATGGCTTCCATCGAACGTGGACTGTACGTGGAGAGGCTGACAGCTAGGTCCACGGCCGCAGCAAGGAAGTGCCTCCTTATTACGCGCAAAATAATTATTCCTCCACCTGACAGCAGGGACCCATCGGACGGGCCACCATATTTTGCACAAAAACGTTTCCCACTGTCTGCTGGGACCCACCAGCTACATCTTCGCACACAAGGAAGTGCGTCCGAAAAAAAACGATTCGCCCCCCTGACTGCTGGGACCCACCAGCTACATCTTCGAATGCAAGGAAGTGTGTCCGGGCAAAAAAAAAACGATTCGCCCCCTGACTGCTGGGACCCACCAGCTACATCTTCGCATGCAAGGAAGTGCCTGACAGTCGGGACCCACCTGGTTGAAGCGTATGTAGCGTTGTCATTCTGGTCGCAAACGTGTACGTACATATATACTGGTCGATGTAGAGGCACACATGTGTCGTAGTAGAGGCGCGTACGTGTCGTAGTAGAGGTGCACACGTAGCTTGTACACGTACGTACAACGGCCAGGGTGCAAGAAAGAAAATACGGCCACGTACGTACATACGGACGAGGTCTCAAATGCCTACTTGCGCATACGTACGGTCAGGGATCGTGTACATGGCTGGGTCGGAACAGAGAAACAACGTCGTCGTCGTGTTCATGGGGAGGCAACGGAATGTGCCCTGTTCATTGAGAGGCAATGGAATGCTCGTGTTCATGGGGAGGCAACGGAATGCGTCGTGTTCATCGGGAGGCAACAAAATGCGTCGTGTTCATCGGGAGACAACGAAACGCATGGGAGCCAACCGGCTTGGACGAAATAGGCGATGGAAACGAGGCCTAGCGTACTGCACAATGGAGGAAACGGACCTCCTACGTTCGAAACAGGGTCCTGTTGATCGGGAGGGGTGTGGCGTACTGCAAAACGGAGGAAACGGATCTCCTACGGTCGAAACGGGGGTCCTGTTGATCGGGAGGGGTGTGGCGCACTGCAAAACGGACGAAACGGACCTCCTACGGCCGAAACATGGGTCCTGTTCATCGGGAGGGGTGTGACGTACCGCAAAACGGAGGAAACGGACTTGTGTTGGAGCGCTACGGTCGAAACGGGGGTCCTGTTCATCGGGAGGGGTGTGGCGTACCGCAAAACGAGACTCCACGGGATACAGTTCATCTTCACCGTCGACCTCCTCCAGCCTCCACGGGCTACTGTCGACCTCCTCCAGCCTCCACGTGCTCCTGTTCATCCAGCCTCCACTACACGCTACTCCACCGGCTACTGTTCAACCACCCCTCCACGGGCACCCCTCCACCGTCTACTGTTCATCCAGCCCTCCACATCACGGGATCATGTTCAACCACCCCTCCATCGTCTACTGTTCATCCAGCCCTCCACACCACGGGGTCCTGTTCATCCAGAGGCAACGCCGCCGCTCACTGTTCATCCAACCCCCCCCCCCCCACAACGCTCACTGTTCATCCATTCGACCGGCTTCAGTTAGCAGTAGTAGCGAAGGAATCGCTCGATCGGGTTCAGTTAACAGCCATCGATCGATCGCTCGGGTTCAGTAACGCGTAGCCTGTAGTGCAATCGCACGGGTTCAGTTAGAGCCCAACGCCTCGCTCGGGTTCAGTTAGAGCCAACGCCTCGCACACACGCGCATACGTGTACAAGAGAAACACGCATCGTTCGGCCCCCGGCCTCCCACCGTAACCGGCAACTCCCCGAAATCCCCCCCTCGCTTCTACCACAGTTTTTTCCGTCATGGATGGCCCAAAGAATGTCATGCAGCTGCGTCTCCGGCCCGCCCAAGACGAAAAGCCCATTTTCTGTCATGATTTTTTTCATAGAAGTAGGAGCCCACCACATCTATGATGATACCAGGTTTTGTCACAATTGTTGTCATAGAGTGTCATATGTATGACATAATTTTTTTTCGTTCGGCCCAAAATGTCACGGATGTGTCTTTTTTTGTAGTATTATGGGCCCACCATGTGAGTTAGAATTCGGAAGGGGCTGGCATCTTGCACGGTCATGATAGCAAGGCATGCCAGAAAATAGCCTATTAGTTATGTCGGCAACAACTTCGGTACCAAGGGCGAGGGACGAAGAGAACCATTTTCTTGCTCGTTGAAACAAGGCGGACCAATAGGCAAAGTTCTCGTCCATCGGTGATTACCGGAATGTCAACAACAATAATAACGGGGTCTTACTGTCAAATTGTGCACCGAGGTGTTTACATAAGCAGGGAACTATTACTGCTTAGATCATATAAACCTCAAGAAGGTTAAACAAAACAATGGAAAGGAAAATGTGATTATCAGATTAAACAGAACAATGGAAAGGATTTTTAAACACATATTTCAAGGGTATATCCTTTCCAAGGACAAGCGGAGAATGATATCCATGACAGGATAGAAAGTAGAAAACCATTAAGGTAAGGGGAAGGGATTTCATGATATTACCCATACAACGGTGTTAGGATAAATGATAAAGAAAATTTAGCATTGTGCTACAAATGTTCTTTTTGAAAATCGGAGTACCACAGACATGCTTCGAGATAGCATTGACATGGTCATTGGGTAAAGATCAGACTTTGGATTCACAAAGGATCCATATCAGGAACAACTTATAGAATAAGTCTTACAATTTCCTCATGGAAGAATGGCTAAACTTGCTAAAAAGGATACTATAATAATAGGTCCTCCGGCCTGGTGTGCTAGGCAAGACATCACCTTATCGAGTCATAAAAAGACTATTGCTATAACTCTTGGAAATATGTTCCAACCATCATATCTGACCGAGATTCAGATCTGGTTGGTGTCAGGATACCTCAGACTCAGGATGCCTGAGAAGAAAAGGTGCAATGCAATTGTCGAGATGACATTATAAGATTCTTGGGCAATGAACTATGGAAGCGAGTTCCAAAACAAGAGTTCATCATTAAACTAAGGAGAGGATGAGGAGGTGACTGGTGGACTCCATGATAATTCATCAAGACTTCCAAAAAGATGGATTTCCACAATTGCGTGAACACGGAGATATCATTTGTCAGATCAAATGATATAATGATGTATGCTCTAGGAAAACATACACAACTAAACATTGGTTGAAAGGTGCATCCGAAATATGGGCATAGGTAGCATGATCAATGTTAGAATGGTGATTCAATAACCAATAGTCTAAGAATGGACTATCGACCATTAACTTCAAAGCAATAGGGTTGCTAGAAGTTTGAATTCGCACATAATAGTTCAATTGTCGATTTTCTGGCTAGAAACAACACGGGGACAAAGGAATGAACGGAGATGGCAAGAAGTATCACTTGTGCCAACAATTCTTAAGAGGTGGTGAAATTCTCACGACATTCTTGAAATTAGAGATGGTAATACTCCAAGTAAAAGAGAAGCAAATGCTAGATAGCAAGGATCTCAAGGTATAACACAAAACATGAACAAGTTTTGTGTTGAGGAAATGCAAGAATGTTGTCGATGTTAACGCAATCATCAAGGGGGCAAGCATGATATCTCTCATCATGAATTCAATTAATGTCCTGGAAACGCTTAGAATGTTGATGATGATCACATCACATTTTTCAACAGGTTTCATGAAGATGTAGTCGGTCGGCGATGACATCAAGTCAAAGGAATGATAAAGCGAAAGGTTATTAGAACCAAGGATACGAAACAAACTTGAATTCAAGCTTGCTGTTCAAGGCGAAATGGTATGACGAGGAAGATCGACGTAAGGTTAGCTCATCGTTTAAAAATCGTGCTCCGGTAAAAGGGCCAAGTAGCACAGTTAAAATTGGCACGATAATGATATAGCCAAGCAAGCTAGGAATGATGTGATCAAGTACAAACTCGTAAGTAAAGAAGATTACCAAGAGTTGTTGAATTTCTGTGCAAACTCGATTCAGTTATCGTTGTCCTTGAGTGTCTAACCACTCAGAACCCGAGGAAAAATTGGAATCAGTGAGAATAATAGTAGATGAAGAACTCATAAGGAGTTATGTAGTTTTGTGATATTCTCGAGATACCAGAGGGTAAAACTCGATGGTAGAGCAGAGTAGAGGTTGGGCAGGCATATTAATCTGCAAAAGGCAAGTACTTTAACTTGTCTGAGAAATAGAACCAAAGGAAAACAATCATGGTCGTAACCATGATCATAAATGATCGAACCACGGATACCAGAAGAACTTGTAACAAGGGGGGTAATTATTTTTTTACGAGCAGCTTCCATGATAAGTTCTACATCGTGTCAATGGGCATGAGCACAAGGTTCAAGGCCGACTCCCACTTCTCCAATGCTGAACCTTTCATTCACTTCTCGCTTTTGAAGAAGTTGTAGTGTTGAAATTTTATTAGGCGTAACACCAGTAGAGTATGACCCATAGAAATTTCCGGGTTCACACAAATTAGGGAAAGCATTAGTTCAACCCGTCGGGGCATCTTAGGAACATTTGCAAAAACGTTAGAGGTAATTAACTCAAGCTCGGAAGCAGAACAAGGTAGACAAAAGTAGGGGATACAATTTACCAAGACATTAGGTAGCAGGGAAGAATTCAAAAGATGATTAAATACGAAGGGCACTGTCGGATGGTAGTCCAACAAAGGATCTGATGTGAGTATCGATACTCAACCAAAAGAAGAAATAATGCAAAGGCATCGGATTATAGATATATCTGGATAACTTCAAAGCTTGAATACTCCCTCCTTCCATCTATATAGGGCCTAATGCGTTTTTCGAGGCTAACTTTGACCAAATATTAGATCAATAATATATGACATGCAACTTACACAAAGCACACCGTTAAATTCATGTGTGAAAGGAGCTTTCAATGATATAATTTTCACATTGTGCATGTCATGAACTATTAACCTTGTCAATAGTCAAAGGCAGTCTTAAAAATTGCATTAGGCCCTATATAGATGGAAGGAGGGAGTACAAAGGAATTACGATTTTCATATCAGAAGATCAGAAGCAGAGGCTGTGATCAAAAGATAATTGAGTTGAATTGATATATATCGACAATCAATCAAGGTTTCATTTGCCAAGAACAAGCCCATGTTCGGAGTGACGTCTGAGCCGGAAGGATGAATGCTAGGATCTGATTGAGGATTTCGAGCATTCACAACAAATTGGATGAAGGGACTCGAAACGATAGAGACATAGGATGTCAACGGAGATTACTATAAATATGGAATTAACCATAATGCCAGCATGCAAGACTTTCCAAAGCAATAGGTTGCAAAGGATTCTCGGAAGGTCGAATAGCGTTTCATGATATTTTGTGAAACACATGAACAACTAGGAGTGAACAAATCCTCGATAAGTGTGAGGAATTATTCGAACATGTATTCATTGCAGAAAGGAGCTGCAAGGCAGCAGGCGCAACGGATTTTCGGAATATCGGAAAGTATTTTAGGGTATCTTGTAATAGCAAGAGCAATTGGAAAAGAAGGTTTTGACGGCAAGGGTATGTGGCTATCCATAGGGATTCATCAGTGGTAAGGAGTTGCAACGGCAAAGGGCACAAGGGTCTCGGGAAAACATCGAAGAGTATCTTCGGAATCTTCTGGTGCACCAAGCGACCATCTGGAATGAGGGGCTCTCCGGGAGGAAGTAGTTACGAGAACCTAAGGTTAGAGTTAGTAAAACCTTTAACCCGAATAGATGAGAGATCAGAGTCCAAGAGTATAGACGAGGAATAAAAGATCCTAATACCACCCAATGGCAACGTGGGCCCGTAAGACACACAGCCATGTTAGTAAAAGTTTTTCAAAGACTAGACTTAACTTCGACCAAGGAGTTTAAAGGGGGCTACCTACAGGCAGTCGGCTCTGATACCAACTTGTGACGCCCTCGATTCAATCGTACACTAATCATACACGCAAATGTGTACGATCAAGATCAAGGACTCACGGGAAGATATCACAACACAACTCTAGACACAAATTAAAATAATACAAGCTTTATATTACAAGCCAGGGGCCTCGAGGGTTCGAATACATAAGCTCGAATACACAAGAGTCAGCGGAAGCAACAATATCTAAGTACAGACATAAGTTAGACAAGTTTGCCTTAAGAAGGCTAGCACAAAAGCATCTACGATCGAAAAGGCAAGGCCTCCTGCCTGGGAACCTCCTAACTACTCCTGGTCATCAGCGGTCTTCATGTAGTAGTAGGCACCGGCGGTGACATCTGGCTCCTGGACTCCAACATCTAGTTGCATCAACCGGAAAGAAAAAGAAAGGGGAAAAAGGGGGAGCAAGGCAACCATGAGTACTCATCCAAAGTACTCGCAAGCAAGGATCTACACTACATATGCAACATTATCAAAGGAAGGCTGTATATGTGGACTGGGTGTAGAATGCCAGAATAGAGAGAAGGCCTAGTCCTATCGAAGACTAGCATCTTCTAGAAACCATCATCTTGCAGCAAACAGGAGGGAGTAGAGTAGCATAAAGTACAGTAGTAGTAGTGTTATCAACCTCGGCCAAAGATCCTTTCTCGACTCCCTGCGAGAAAGCAATCCTAGAGCCATACTATCCAATTGTCATCACAATCCAATTCTCATCACAAGTATCCAGTTCTAGTTGTATCGGTCGGGATACAACTCCAAGTATCCGTCACCGTAGGACAGTCTATCGATAGATGTTTTCTTCCCTGCAGGGGTGCACCAACTTACCCACCACACTCGCTTAACTCCGGCCGGAAACACTTTCTTGGGTCATGCTCGACCTCGGCCAAACAGTACGTGCAACCCGACCTAGGCTTAATAGAGAGGTCAGCACGCCGGACTAAACCTATGCCCCGAGGGGTCATGGGCCATCGCCCCGGGAACTCCTGCATGTTGCGTACAACGCCGGTGACCAGACCTAGCTACCTCCTTTAAAAAGGCATGTGCTTACCAGTCCAACCCGGCGCGCACCGCTAAGTCGCTGACGTCTATTAAGCTTCGGCTGATGCATACGACGCAGAACGCCCATACTATGCCCACGTGATGGTTAGTGCTATCAGGCCAGAGGCCCCTCGGATCAAATATCCAAATCTTAGTGTATTAGGAACACGCGCTAACAAGCAGAGACTCACGAAAGATGTGACTCCGTTGCCCCATCTCGAGGACTTGCGGCAAGGGCTAAGAATGCCCGACCACGCCTCGTAATTATCTCTCGAGCACCTTCCAGGTCAACCCGACTCCATATCACTCGCAATTATGCTTGCGCGGGTACCCCTCAGGGTCGACCCGTCTTTAGTAACATGGTTCAGTGTAAAGTCATAGTAATCATAGTAACTGTGTGTCTAAACATCAAGGGGAAAACCCGAGGAATCACCCTCGATGAATTCCAGTCGATGTAATCATCAAGGTGAACGTAAGAGGAATCACCCCCGAGGTTCACACTTGAGGGGTTGCACAACAGAGTCGTATCGGAAGTGGTTAAGGCGGAATCACCCTCGATGACCACGACCGAATAGCTACACTATAGGGTTAACATCAGAAGTGCTGTAGAGGTCTCACCCTCGGCACTCGATAGTAACCCAGTAGTGTCGAGCAACTAAGGGGAAAGTGATGTGCGGTGTCGGGGCCTGGTCTTCGATCCCGTTGATCGGGTCTTCAATGATGAAGCAGGGGCCACAAGGACAAGGTGGGGGTCACTGATGGATCACTAACCAACCTATACTAAGCAGTTTAGGATAAGCAGGTAAGATAACAATAAACATGTTACAAAAGCAGGCTATGCATCAGAATAGAAGCAAACAATAACAATAGCAAAATCTAATGCAAGCATGAGAGAATGAAATGGACGATATTGGGATGATCAAAGGGGGGGCTTGCCTGGTTGCTCAGACGAGAAGGAGGGGTCGTCGATGACGTAGTCGATCACAGTGGCATCGACAGCCACCACGGGGTCTACCAAAGAGAAGAGGGGGGGGGGAGGGGAGAAACAGTAAATACATAGCAAGCAAGAGCATAACAGGACAACAGGCAGAGCTAGATGTATTCTAATGCGGTGCTACATGCTAACGACGAAGAGGGATAACATCCGGGAATGCTTTCCCGTAGTTTGGCATTTTCGGACAAATGAAAAGAGAGGGGACGGTTCCATGTTCAGCATGCTAGGGGCATATGACAGATGAACGGACCGCGTATCCGGATTCGTTGAATTTTTCCGAGCAACTTTCATGTAGAAAACTTTTTCATCCGACTTACGGATTATTTTCTATGAATTCTCTAAGTTTTAAACATATTCTGAATTTTTATATTTAGTTTAATCCGAATTGACCAAGTCAAATTGACTAGTCAAAAGGGCAGGTGTGGCCCACATGTCATAGACTATTACCTAAACAAATAAATAAATCTAACTTATTTAATGGGGTCTACATGTCATCTACTACTAGATTAACTTACCACTAAACTAGTAGTACTTCTAACTAAGCCTAGACTAATTAAATAAGGGCCGGCCGTGGCACAACCGTGCACACACACGAACACACACTCACGGCCATGGCAACCAGCAACAGCAGCGGCATGAGAAGTATAGATAGAAGCAACAGTAGTAGGCATTAGCAATAGCAAGCAGCAGCGTTACAAGGAGCAGGGAGCAGACGCAGCTGCGGCCAAATAACGGCAGCAGCAGGATGCATCGAGAGCAGTGAGCGGGAGCAGCAACAGAGTAGCACGAGCAGCAGTAGCACGAGCACGCGTGAGTGGCAACGGGCGGACGGGCAGGGGCGCCCAGGGGGCGCAAGCGCGGCCAGGTGCTCGCGGGCACGACTAGGGGCGCGGCGAGCGGAGCTCCGACCATGACGACCACGGACGACCCCGGGAGCGACGGCAAACACTACAGATCGAAGGAAAAAAATGAGGGAATCGGCAGAGGGGCTCACTGCGGTGCTCGATGACAAGCTTGGAAGGTCGGGGAGGCTTTGATGAGGCCGTTTCAAAGACGGCGAGCGGCGGGGCGAAGGTTGAAGATGACCTCGATGTGGTCGATGTAGGGGCTCCCGGCTCCGACCGATGGACTTAGTCGACGGAGTGGACGTCAGTGAAGCTCCTGGTCGAGGTGGCTGGACGCGGGGAGCTCGGTGGGCGCGTGGACATCGGAGGCCATGGCGACGATGGCTCGGTTCAACATTCAGATCCAGAGAGGAATTGAGCGGGGAAGAGGAACGAGGGTTAGGGTTCCACGGGGTGTGGGGATGCTCTTAACCTCTCAGAGGGACGGGGGATGGCCGCCGCGTGTCCGAGGCGCGGCCATGGTGGGTGGATTGCCGCCACGATCCCCTGCCTCCCTGTAGCAAGGTGGAAGACAGGGGAGGTGCGGCTGGGCTAGGCCTCTGTGCACCGAAGGCCCAGTCACGCCTGTAGCTTTAGGGCTTTTCTTCCTCCTCCTTTTTTAGTGTTATTTATTTCTTTACTACTTGCCTTTAATTGGAGCACCAAATGACTCTTGTAAAATGTGTGGCTGGTCTCAAAATTTAGTATGCAATATACCTCACTGCCACAAAAATGTTTGGGAGTGATTTGAAGTTGTCTGAATTTCCTTTTAAAAACATAAGGTAAATATGTTGTTTTGGGCACTGAGTTAAATAGGTTGGGGCAATTTATTATTTCAAATAATATTAGTTTCTACATAAAAAATACTTAGTGATTAATTGCAACCCAACGAGCATTTTTGTTGGATAGTTTGAATAAATAATTTATTTTCACTTTATTTTAAATTCGAAATTGACTTTGATTTTTATCGAATGGCAATTTGCATGTTAATCATGATGACATGGCCATCATTACGGAGAGATTACTATAGCATGATTGTCAGGGTGTTACAACTCATTATGTGGGTTCTCCTGCTCCAAGAATTTGATTTGCATATTATTGATATAAAGGGAGCTGAGAACCCCGTTGCAGACAACTTGTCTAGGTTAGAGAATGTTCTTGATGACCCACTGCCTATTGATGATAGCTTTCCTGATGAACAATTAGCGGTCGTTAATGCTTCTTGTACTGCTCCTTGGTATGCTGATTATGCTAATTATGTTGTTGCTAAATTTATACCTCCTAGTTTCACATACCAGCAAAAGAAAAAGTTCTTTTATGATTTAAGACATTACTTCTGGGATGACTCACACCTTTATAAAGAAGGAGTAGATAGTGTTATTAGACGTTGTGTACCTGAGCATGAACAGGAACAGATCCTGCGCAAGTGTCACTCTGAATCCTATGGAGGACACCACGCTGGAGATAGAACTGCATACAAGGTATTGCAATCTGGTTTTTATTGGCCTACTCTCTTCAAAGGTGCTCGTAAGTTTGTCTTATCTTGTGATGATTGTCAAAGAATTGGTAATATTAGTAGACGTCAAGAAATGCCTATGAATTATTCTCTTGTTATTGAACCGTTTGATGTTTGGGGCTTTAATTATATGGGACATTTTCCTGCCTCTAATGGTTATACTCATATTTTAGTTGCTATTGATTACGTTACTAAGTGGGTAGAAGCTATTCCAACTAGTAGTGCTGATCATAACACTTCTATTAAAATGCTTAAAGAAGTTATTTTTTCGAGGTTTGGAGTATCCAGATATCTAATGACTTCTGGTGGTTCACATTTTATTCATGGTGCTTTCCGTAAGATGCTTGCTAAGTATGATGTTAGTCATAGAATCGCATCTCCTTATCACCCGCAGTCTAGTGGTCAAGTAGAGTTGAGCAATAGAGAGCTCAAATTAATTTTGCAAAAGACTGTCAATAGATCTAGAAATAATTGGTCCAAAAAGTTGATGATGCATTATGGGCCTACAGAACTGCATACAAAAATCCTATGGGTATGTCTCCATATAAGATGGTTTATGGGAAACCTTGTCATTTACCTTTTGAACTTGAACATAAAGCATATTGGGCTATTAAAGAGCTCAACTATGACTTCAAACTTGCCGGTGAGAAGAGATTGTTTGACATTAGCTCACTTGATGAATGGAGAACCCAAGCCTATGAGAATGCCAAGCTATTCAAAGAAAAAGTCAAACACTGGCATGACAAAAGGATACAAAAGCATGAGTTTAACATAGGTGATTATGTGTTATTATTTAACTCTCATTTAAGATTTTCTGCAGAAAAACTTCTCTCTAAATGGGAAGGTCCTTATGTTATCGAGGAGGTCTATCGTTCTGGTGCCATAAAAATCAACAACTTCGAAGGCACAAGTCCGAGGGTGGTGAACAGTCAAAGAATTAAACATTATATTTCACGTAATCCTATCAATGTTGAAACTAATATTATTGAAACCGTGACCCCGGAGGAATACATAAGGGACACTTTCCGGAATGTTCCAGACTCCGAAAAGGAATAGGTATGTGGTGCAGTAAGTAAACCGGCTCCAAAACAACTCCAATGGCAATTTTTATCAGTTTTGGAATATTTAAGAATTTTAGGAAGAAAGAAGTAGTCCGAGAGGGACACGAGGCCTCCACGAGGGTGGAGGGCGCGCCCACCCTTGCTGGGCGCACCCCCTGTCTCATGGCCACCTCGTGTGCCTCCCGGACTCCGTTTTCTTGCACGTTACGTATTTTGGTCAGTAAAAATTCATTATATATACTCCCGAAGGTTTTGAACACCGTATCACGCAAATATCCTCTGTTTTGGTTTCGAGCTGTTTCTGTTTCAGATCTAGAGCATCATGGCGTCTCCAAGCGCTCCCAAGGACAAGTTTTTCGAGAGGGTTATCAACCCCTATCTCACGGAGGTGCTGCAACACCCTCAAACCATTGAGATGTGTGAGGGGGTGCTGCACATCCACGATGTGGAGGGACCAAGGCGTACCGGAAGCATGGAGACAAAGCTCGAAGCTGTGGAGCAGCAAGTTTTCAAGTGCCAAGGGATGGTGGAGTGTGGACTCCACGCCAACCAGATGATGATCACGGAGTTCACCAACAACCACAATCTAGATGCCAAAGTCATTGGGGAGATCATCTTCAAGCTTCAAGAGAAAATCGAGCACCTCCAAGCCCAGATCTATGACCTGCAAAACCAGAACTGTGAGTATGAATATAGATCCAAGAGGATGAGTTTGGCTGCAGATTTAAGGATCCTGGAGACTCGATCATCCTTCTATGATGGTGAGCCTATGCCTTGGAAGATGGACAACAAGCCTACATCATCAACAACTCCTACTTCACCACCTCCGAGGACATAATCACATGGGTATGGGCACTCCCCTTGGCAACTGCCAAGCTTGGGGGAGGTGCCCCGATATCATATCAGCATCACACTCCTATCTTTACCGTTTTATTTAGTTCGATCCCTTTAGTAGTATCTTGATCTACTAGATTGAAGTTTTGATATCAAATAGTTTTGAGTTTTGCTTCGTGATCTCTTTATGTAATTGAGTCCTTGCGCTATCTATAATAAAGATTAGTGTTGAGTCAAGGGCTTTGCTATGTTGCTATAATCTTGAGAAAGTAGAAAGAATAAAAGAGTTCATATTGTTCTTATGGTTAGTGATGACTTCATACATAGAAAGTATGAGGCATAGAAGTTGTTGAGAGTTGATAAAAGTAGTTTTGGTCATCGTTGCAATTAATAGGAAGTGATAAGGAAAGAGAGGTTCACATACAAATATATTATCTTGGACATCTTTTATGATTGGGAGCACTCATTAAGTATGACATGCTAAAAGAGTTGACGTTGGACAAGGAAGACAATGTAATGGTTTATGTTTTCTCACATCTCAGTTAAAGTATATTGTCATTGATCTTCCAAACATGTTGAGCTTGCCTTTCCCCCTGATGCTAGCCAAATTCCTTGCACCAAGTAGAGATACTACTTGTGCTTCCCAATTATCCTTAAACCCAGTTTTGCCATGAGAGTCCACCATACCTACCTATGGATTGAGTAAGATCCTTCAAGTAAGTTGTCATGTTGCAGGCAATAAAAATTGCTATCTAAATATGTATGACTTATTAGTGCAGAGAAAATAAGCTTTATACGATCTTGTTGTGGAAGCAATAAAAGCGACGGACTACATAATAAAGGTCCACATACAAGGGAAATATAAAGTGACGTTCTTTTGCATTAAGATTTTGTGCATCCAACCCTAAACGCACATGACAACCTCTGCTTCCCTCTGCGAAGGGCCTATCTTTTACTTTATGTTTTTACTTTATGCTTGAGTCAAGGTGATCTTCACCTTTCCCTTTTTCATTTTATCCTTTGGCAAGCTCCTCGTGTTTGAAAGATCATGATATATATATCCAATTGGATGTAAGTTAGCATGGATTATTATTGTTGACATCACCTAAGGGTGAATACGTTGGGAGGCAAGCAATAAGCCCCTATCTTTCTCAGTGTCCGGTTGAAACACCATAAACACAAGTATTGCGTGAGTGTTAGCAATTGTAGAGGACTACTTGATAGTTGAGTATGTGGACTTGCTGAAAAGCTCTATTGTTGACTCTTTCTGATGTTATGATAAATTGCAATTGCTTCAATGACATAGATTATAGTTTGTTAGCTCCCAATGAAGTTTCTGAACCATACTTGACATTGTGAATTGATTGTTACTTGATTATAAGGAAACATACGATGAAATCTATTTATGTTGCAGTTATAAGAATGATCACGATGCCCTCATGTCCGTATTTTATTTTTATCGACACCTCTATCTCTAAACATGCGGACATATTTTTCGATTTTGGCTTCCGCTTGAGGACAAGCGAGGTCTAAGCTTGGGGGAGTTGATACGTCCATTTTGCATCATGCTTTTATATCAATATTTATTGCATTAAGGGCTGTTATTACACATTATATCTCAATACTTATGGCTATTCTCTCTTATTTTACAAGGTTTACCATGAAGAGGGGGAATGCCGGCAGCTGGAATTCTGGCTGGAAAAGGAGAAAACATTGGAAACCTATTATGCATTGCTCCAAACATCCTGGAACTCCACCAAACTTATTTTTGGAATAAATAAGAATTATTGAGCAGAAGAAATACCTTAGGGGGCCCACACCCTGGCCAGGAGGGTGGGGGGCGTGCCCACCCCTACAGGGCGCGCCCCCTGTCTCCTGGGCCCCCTGGTGGCCCCCCGGTGTCCATCTTCTGCTATATGAGGGCTTTTACCCTGGAAAAACATCATGGGTAAGCTTACGGGATGAAACTCCACCGCCACGAGGCGGAACCAATCTAGAGCTCCGGCAAAGCTGTTCTACAGGGGATACTTCCCTTCAAGAGGGGGAAATATCACCATCGTCATCACCAACGATCCTCTCATCGGGAGGGGGTCAATCTCCATCAACATCTTCACCAGCACCATCTCGTCTCAAAACCCTAGTTCATCTCTGGTATCCAATCTTGTATCCAAACCACAAATGGTACCTGTGGGTTGCTAGTAGTGTTGATTACTCCTTGTAGTTGATGCTAGTTGGTTTACTTGGTGGAAGATAATATGTTCAGATCCTTAATGCATATTATTACTCCTCTGACTATGAACATGAATATGCTTTGTGAGTAGTTACGTTTGTTCCTGAGGACATGGGTGAAGTCTTGCTATTACTAGTCATGTGAATTTGGTATTTGTTCAATATTTTGATGAGATGTATGTTAGCTTTTCCTCTAGTGGTGTTATGTGAACGTCGACTACATGACACTTCACCATTATTTGGGCCTAGAGGAAGGCATTGGGAAGTAATAAGTAGATGATGGGTTGCTAGAGTGACAGAAGCTTAAACCCTAGTTTATGCGTTGCTTCGTTAGGGGCTGATTTGGATCCATATGTTTAATGTTGTGGTTAGGTTTACCTTAATACTTATTTTGTAGTTGCGGACGCTTGCAATACGGGTTAATCATAAATGGGATGCTTATCCAAGTAAGGGCAATACCCAAGCACCGGTCCACCCACATATCAAATTATGAAAGTACCGAACGCGGATCATATGAGCGTGATGAAAACTAGCTTGACGATAATTCTCATGTGTCCTCGGGAGCTCCTTTCTCATTATAAGAAATTGCCCAGGCTTATCCTTTGCTACAAAAGGACTGGGCCACCTTGCTGCACTTTATTTACTTTCATTGCTTGTTACTCGTTACAATTTATCTTATCACAAAACTATCTATTACCTACAATTTTAGTGCTTGCAGAGAAAACCTTACTGAAAACGGCTTATCATTTCCTTCTGCTCCTCGTTGGGTTCGATACTCTTACTTATTGAAAGGACTACGATAGATCCCTACACTTGTGGGTCATCAAGACTCTTTTCTGGCGCCGTTGCCGGGGAGTGTAGCGCTTTTGGTGAGTGGAACTTGGTAAGGAAATATTTATATATTGTGCTGAAATTTTCTGTTACTTGTCACTATGGAAACTAATCCTTTGAGGGGCTTGTTCGGGGTATCTTCACCCCGAAAAGAAGAGCAAAGAGTTGCTCCTCAACCTACTGAACTTTTTGAAAATATTTACTTTGAGATTCCTTCGGGTATGATAGAGAAACTGCTAGCTAATCCATTTGCAGGAGATGGAACATTGCATCCCGATTTACACCTTATATTTGTGGATGAAGTTTGTGGATTATTTAAGCTTGCAGGTATTCCTGATGATGTTGTCAAAGGTCTTCCCTTTATCTTTGAAGGGAGATGCATTGACATGGTATAGGCTACATGATGATACGAGATCTTGGAATTATAAACATTTGAATTTGGAATTTCACCAGAAGTTCTATCCTATGCATCTTGTCCATCGTGATCGTAATTGCATATATAATTTCTGGCCTCGCGAAGGAGAAAGCATCGCTCAAGCTTGGGGGAGGCTTAAGCCAATGTTATATCCATGCCCCAATCATGTGCTCTCCGGAGAAATGATTGTTCAAAAATTTTATGCTCGGCTTTCTCTCAATGATCACAACTTGCTCGATACTTCCTGTGCTGGTTCTTATATGCTGAAGACTATTGATTTCAAATGGGACTTATTGGAAAGAATTAAATGCAACTCTGAAGACTGGGATTCCGATGATAGGAAGGAGTCAGGTATGACACCTAAGTTCGATTGTGTTAAATCTTTTATGGATACCGATGCTTTTCGTAGATTTAGCGCTAAGTATGGACTTGACTCTGTCGACACAGTTCATCTGCCTCCTTTCACCCGACCGAAATCAGGTATCCCAGTTCATCTGCCTCCTTTCACCCGGCCGGAATCACCGTGAATTCATTTTTATTCAAGCTGATTTGAGGGTTTTCTTTGATTCATAGAGTGTACAGTGTGCGGACACATCAGGACTTTGCGGCCTCCACCAGACACTCCATCTCACCGTACCAGATAACTTGAGGATGCGCGCGATATGTTCAATCTCACCCTAAATTGGTTGGCATGGCCTACTTTCCTGAACATATTCTAAATATTGCTACATTTGGATAAAAGGTGCCACATGCACCATAGACATCAAAGGGGATTTTACCTCTTCTTTCTATATTAGGCAAATTAATGATGTATTGTTCTTTTGATTAATCTCATATTTCCATGACATTATGTTTACCCTATCTGTTTAATTATAGATTTTTGTCCTTCAATTTCACCTGTTGTATGGTTCTTTCCATTTGGGCCCATATTTGCATGTTACCATTTTTTCTTAACAATCCTACCATTTTTTGCAGCGCGTCCCTTGCTATGCAATAGAATCTGTAGTGCACAATCTTTCCCTTTACATAAATCAAGACCGCATGGATGTCATACTAAACACAAACCATGGATTTACAATCGTTGCTACTGTAAGACTTGATGAACGTGGTGACTCCTATTTTGGCACTGGCCTTTGGAAACAAATTTCTAAGTTTTATGGACTGAAAGCTGGTACTAAAATTGCACTGCACGTAAAAGAGCCTGGTCAGGAGATATATGTTAACGTCCCCGACGATATCATCCGTCTAGACTTTGTTTGAAGTAAGTTTTCTTCTCAAGTATCTGCATGTTGACTTACCCAGCAGTATTTAAATAACCAATTGTTATTCCATTTTCTTACTATATTCCTACCTAATAACTTCTAGTTACCAACACTACAAAAAAAGACACATCCGTGACATTTTGGGCCGAACGAATTTTTTTCTGTCATACATATGACACTTCTATGACGATAATTGTGGCAAAACCCGGTATCATCATAGATGTGGTGGGCTCCTAGTTCTATGAAAAAAAATCATGATAGAAAATGGGATTTTTGTCCTGGGCGGGCCGGAGATGCAGCTGCATGAAATTCTTTGGGCCATCCATGACGGAAAAAACCGTGGTAGAAGCTAGGGGGAGGAAAATTTCGGGGAGTTCCCGGTTACGGTGGGAGGTCGGGGGCCGAGCGATGCGCGTTTCTCTCATACACGTGCGAGGCGTTGGCTCTAACTGAACCCGAGCGAGGCGTTGGCCTCTAACTGAACCCGAATGATTGCACTGCAGGCTACGCGTTACTGAACCCGAGCGATCGATCGATGGCTGTTAACTGAACCCGATCGAGCGATTCCTTCGCTACTGCTCCTAACTGAAGCCGATCTATTGGATGAACAGTGAGCATTGCGGGGGGGGGGGGGGGGTTGGATAAACAGTGAGCGGTGGCGTTGCCTCTAGATGTCAGGACCCCGTGGTGTGGTGGAGGGCTGGAGGAACAGTAGACGGTGGAGGGGTGCCCGCGGAGGGGTGGTTGATCAGGACCCCGTGGTGTGGAGGGTTGGATGAATAGTAGATGGTGGAGGGGTGCCCGTGGAGGGGTGGTTGAACAGTAGCCGGTGGAGTAGCGCGCGGTGGAGGCTGGATGAACGGGAGCCCGTGGAGGCTGGAGGAGGTCGACGGTAGTCCGTGGAGGCTGGAGGAGGTCGACGGTGGAGATGAACAGTATCCCGTGGAGTCCCGTTTTGCAGTACGCCACACCCCTCCCGATGAACAGGACCCCCGTTTTGACCGTAGCGCTCCAACACAAGTCCGTTTCGTCCCTTTTGCGGTACGCCACACCCCTCCCGATCAACAGGACCCCAGTTTCGACCGTAGGAGGTCTGTTTTGTCCGTTTTGTGGTACGCCACACCCCTCCCGATCAACAGGACCCCCGATTCGACCGTAGGAGGTCCGTTTCCTCCATTTTCGGTATGCCAGACCCCTCCTGATCAACAGGACTCCGTTAGGAATGTAGGAGGTACATTTCCTCCGTTGTGCGATACGCCAGGCCTTGTTTCCATCGCTTGTTCCGTCCAAGCCCTCCCGATGAACACGACCACACATTCCGTTGCCTACCGATGAACACGACGCATTCCGTTACCTCCCCATGAACACGAGCATTCCGTTGCCTCCCCATGAACACGATGACGACGATGTTTCTCCGTTCCGACCCAGCCATGTACACGAGCCCTGGCCGTACGTATGCGCGAGTAGGTGCTTGAGACCCTGCCCGTATGTACGTACGTGGTCGTATTTTCTTTCTTGCACCCTGGCCGCTATACGTATGTGTACATGCTACATGCGCGCCTCTACTACAACACGTACGCGCCTCTACTACGACACGTGCGCGCCTCTACATCGACCAGTATATATGTACATACACGTTCTTGACCAGAATGACAACGCTACGTATGCTTCGACCAGGTGGGTCCCGACTGTCAGGCACTTCCTTGCCTGCGAAGATGTATCTGGTGGGTCCCAGCAGTCAGGGGGGGGGGGGGGCGAATCGTTTTGTTTTTTTGCCCGGATGCACTTCCTTGCGTGCGAAGATGTAGCTGGTGGGTCCCAATAGTTAGGGGGGCGAATCGTTTTTTTTTCGGACGCACTTCCTTGCATGCAAAGGTGTAGCTAGTGGGTCCCAGCAGTCATGGGGGAAACATTTTTTCGCGAAATACGGTGGCCCGTCCGGTGGGTCCCTGCTGTCAGGTGGAGGAATCATTATTTTCCGCGTAATAAGGAGGCACTTCCTTGCTGCGGCCGTGGACCCAACTGTCAGCCTCTCCATGTACAGTCCACGTCCGATGGAAGTCGTTCCTTGACCACGTTGACCACCCCGCGTCGAGAGCACCAGGGCGGTGGACGACGGCGAGGCCTAGGAAGGGTACGACGTAGAGCCCGTGAAGACGCGGCAGTGGATGCCCATGCGGAGGGGAGTATGAGGGTTCACTCGTTCGACTGTGGTGTGAGGCTGCCATCGCCGCAGGGCCTGGCCAGCGGTGGGAATAGTAGGGGGCGGTGAGGCCTCCGCGGCAGCACAGCCGGCCACGGTTGGCAAGAGCAGGCGGCACAACCGGCGCTGCTTTGGGCGGCTGGAGCAAGAAGACCAGAGGTTGAAGAAGCACTACGTCCGTTGGATGGACATCGTACGGTCATTGGAGCTAGAATCGTGCATATTGACTAAGTTGACAAAGCCCTCCGTCCCCGTCAACTTAGTGGGACCACAAGTCAGCCTGCCACTATACTGGGTCCCAGCTAACAGGGGGAGTATTCATTTTTTTGTGCGTAATAAGGAGGCACTTCCTTGCGTGCGAAGATATAGCTGGTGGGTCCGAGCTGTCAGCGGCGGTAACATTTTTTTCGCGAAATACAGAGGCCCTTTCGTTGGGTCCCTGATGTCAGGTGGAGGAATAATTATTTTGCGCGTAATAAGGAGGCATTCCCTTGCGTGCGGCTATGGACCCAGCTGTCGGCCTCTCCACGTACAGTCCACTTCAGATGCATGTCGGTCGTTGGCCATGTTGACCAGGCCGCGCCGAGAGCACCAGGGCGGTGGACGACGGCGAGGTCTAGGAAGGGAACGACACGAAGGCAGGGAAGACTCGGCAGTTGTTTCCCACACGGAGGGGAGTACAACTATACAAGGGTTTACTGGTTCGTCTACTGTCGCCGGAGAATAACAGCAGGTGTGGGTGAGTAGAGGTATGGCTAGGCCAGTGATGGGAGTACGGTGGGGCGGTGAGGCCTGCGCAGCAGCAAAACCGGCCGCGGGGAGGAGGGAGCAGGCAGTCCCGCGGCGCTTGTTTGAGCGGCTGGAACAGGAAGAGCAGAGATTGAAGAAGCACGATGGTCGTTGGATGGACATCCAATAGTCACTGCTTGTGCATAACCCTTTTTTTAGGAAAGCCTCAAATCTGTGGGAAACAGCGTACAACCCTTCTGCCATTATTTCTAATAATTTACAGCCCATTTGCTAATTCTTAAGGTTTTTTTGGAGCCCATATTCTTTTTGTTAGCATTACAGCCCATATTGTGGCCACGATTAAAAAATTATACGAAATTTTGCATATTTCGGTGCGGTCCGAACTATTTTTAATCCCGAAATTTCAACTCACATTTAAACTGATTTTCAAAATAAATGTATATCAATATAAAATCCAACAAATTCTCCACGCCTAAAAATTAATGTAATTTAAAATCGCGAAATGAAAAAAAAGATATTTGAAACTAATTGCCGGTTCGATGTGTTCTAAAAATGTACAGTACATTTCTCATTACTGATGGGCCATTTTCTCGGCCAGCCGAATGAAAGCTCTCCTCATCTTGAAAGATTTGCAGCCCAACAGGCCTGACAAAGCGACTTACTTGGCAAATCACAAAAAAACTGGGCTGTGGCCGTGGACCCAGCTGTCAGCCTCTCCACATATAGTACTCTTCCGATGGAATGTCATTGACCACATTGACCACGCCGCGCCGAGAGCACCAAGGCGGTGGACGACGGCGAGGCCTAGGAAAGGGACGACACGGAGCCGGGGAAGACGCGGCAGTGGATGCCCACGCAGAGAGGAGTACGAGGGTTCACTTGTTCGGCTGCGGTGTGAGGCTGCCGTCGCCGCAGGGCCTGGCTAGCGGTGGGAGTAGTAGGGGGCGATGAGGCCTCAACGGCAGCACAGCCGGCCATTGGAGGCAGGAGCAGGCAGTCTACCCGATGCTGGTTTGGGCGGCTGGTGCAAGAAGAGCAGCGATTGAAGAAGTAGCAGGATCATTCGATTCAAATCCAACGGTTACTGTTGCTAGAATCGTTTGTTGACTAAGTTGACAAGCCCTGCGTACGCGTCAACTTAGTAGGCCCACAGGTTAGCCTCCCAACTGGTGCGCCCCAAATGTCAGTGGGAGGAATCATTTTTTTCGCGTAATAAGGAGGCAGTTGATTGCGTGCGGCCAGGCCAGCGGAGGGAGTAGGGTGGGCCGGGGAAGCCTGCGCGGCATTACAGGGGGCCACAAGAGGAGGGAGCAGGCAATCTGGAGCATCCAACGCTAGTTTAGGTGGCTGGAGCAGGAAAATCAGAGATTGAAGAAGCACGTCGGCCATTGAATGGACATCCAACAGTCACTGCTGCTAGAATCGTGTGTTCACTCACAAAGCCTTGCGTAAACAAGTCAGACTCGAAATCTGTGGCGTGTACAACCCATTTTCTATTATTTTTATAATTTTTACTCATTTTCTAATTCATATGGAATTTATTGCAGTCCGTTTTCCATTTTTAGAATTGCTGGCCATTTTTTGGTCAGTACGAGTGTCAAAAAATTAACTAAATATGTGGGAAATTTTGAAAATTCGCAAATTTTTGCTGGGGAATGAAATATTCTTCATCCAAAAATTAATAGCCATACTAAAACAAATTTAGAAATAAATTAGTACTATGTCATGTTAAATCCAATGAAATATGTATAAGATATTAGTGAAGAAGAAACAGAAAAAAAGAAACTAATATCCCATTTGCTATATTTTTTTTTTGGAATTTTCAACCCCTTTTGATATTACTTTTAACAGACATTGACCATACTCTTTGGCCAGGACAGAATGCATCCCTCCTCATCTTGAAAGATTTGCAGGCCAGTAGTTCGGAGAAAACAAATAGGCCTAGCTTGGGTATTCTTCAAAAAGAAATACCGGGCTACCTATTTTCCCAAAGAACTGGTGCGTGAGCATTTAGCTTTATTTATTTATTTACTTATTTATGTTTAGGGGACCATGAGCATGTACCTGGGCCGGATTCATGTGAGAGCCTCCCTTCCAGTTAATTATGGGCTTCTCTATTGGGCCTTCATCAGTGGGCTGCATGTTATCAACAAGTGGAAAATGTGTTCCGTACAAAAAATAGTATGAGCTACGTACGGTATGGGGCACTAAAGGATCGAACCATGCAACGACTTCCAAAACATTGTGTTTGTCGTTCTAACAACACATTTATTCAACCAACAGACAAAATATACTACTGATTGTACATTGAAAACAGCAGCAGCAACAACCAGGGCTGGGGGTGCAACAAAAGCAGTAAGCAGGCCAGAAGAGTGAAGAGGCAGCTCTCTCTTCCAAACCAAACATCAGCCATCATTACAAAAGGGCTACCAAAAAAGAACAAGTGTATGCATCAAACTAAATAAAGATCCTACTACACCAAGTGTAAGCATCTAACTAACTGGCTCAGTTAGATGTTACTCCCTCCGTTCTAAATTACTCGTCGTGGTTTTAGTTCAAATTTGAACTAAAACCACGACGAGTAATTTGGAACGGAGGGAGTATTATTTATTAAGCTATGGAGATTGGCTGACGGCTTGAACTAGATGGGTGCCTAACGGGGGAAACTCCAGCCAGCAGGTCGAAGTCTGATACTTGCGACCCTCTCTCCTACTTTGGCCTGCAGAGCGTGGCGGCACATATCAGGGTATGGTGCATGCAGAGACGCATGGTATGTTGTGTACACACAGTTTTGCCTGATGAACAAAACTGCGCTGCCATCATGATCCTTGCCATCGGTTATCTCCTGGTTAATCGGATAGTTCAGTCCAACAAACAGAGAGCGTGTACCACGGCTACTTACCAGCCTCCAGAGAAAAATTCCTGATGGCCCAGAGAAGTTGGGATCCTGCTCAAAGACCTTGTAGTGACTGTGATTGTATTCTGCGAAACAACACGTTCGGTACGTGCGAACGATCATCAATCTTTCGCCATCATCTGATCGAGCCAGGAACCACCTGCAACTGCCATGCCGCTTTTCTTTGAAAGGTTCTGGGATTAGGAAGGTTAGGGACACCAGGCGGCCTATAACATCATATCAAGTTGGAGTCAAATAAAAAAGGGCTCTTGATTTAGTCAATCTTAAGAACAACATGTTATGAGCATGAATTTTTTTAGTAAATGTTGACAGTAATATAAGCAAGCTATCATGATATCATAGGAAAGTAACATACTGCTGTAACAGCCGTTTGTAGCGATGACTCGAGTAGGCCAGCAATACGTCTAGCCATAGAAGGAGTCGACAGCGTAAATGAAGCCCTTGTGTTCAATGGCATCAGAGAACCATGGATGATGTATGATCCTGCGATGGACGTGCAGATTTATCCACTTACCGCAGTGACCTGTCAGAGAGGCGAGACCACGGTTGAAGAACGCAATTAGCCTGAAGTCTTTATAATTCACAGATCTTGTGGGCACTTGGCAGATTAAAACCTTGAGCAAATCAAACTTGGTATCATGTTGGCTACTGTAAGATTTCGAGTATTCTGGGCCGTGGTGCCAAAGTAGTGCAGTGTTAATCGAAGGAAGGGGGATCAATCGCCGGGTGTAGACCTCCACGAGCATCCAGCTGTCGCGACCATCGACGAGCACCATCCAAGACGTGTTCATGCCGACCCAGTACATACCGTTAATGTAGTTGTGGCTGACGGGGACCGGATCGTAGTCAAGGGGGTTGATGCTCGCCACCCTACGATCGTTATGCTGCGTGACATGCCGTTTCTGAAGATTAGGCAGCATCAGCAAGCAAGGAGCTGGCTTAAAAAGCTCCGGCCTGAGGGCTTTGAGTAAACAGTACAGCCCCGTGAGCACGCGGCGAGCGGCATGGTACTGAGATTTTCCACACGCGAAACAATGAGCTTGATTACCTCTGTGGGGAGCGAATTCCAGCCACTATTTCGGCGGACGCTGCTCGGTTCTGCCATTGTTAGTTCTTGGGTTTCGGACGAGGGGGGGAGGTGCCTTAGCTGGGATGGAAGATTGGACGAGATTATGTGCGGACAAAGATGGAGAAGCGAATATGTGCTGTGGGAAGTGGATAGGTGATGAGGACTACAACACGCCGCTTGACTTAAAAGACAGATACCAGCAGTGTAAGGTCATGTCGATGCCAGACAACTTGCTTGAGTGATCACAATACTGGTACTCCCTAGAGTGCTATGCCCTAACTTGCTTGAGTAGAGTAGTAGAGTAGGACTCTGCTCTACTACTAGCACCGGAGGAGTAGTATATTCTAATCTAAAATAGTTACAAACTTCAATGCCCGAGCGTGGAACGACTATGAACCATGCTCAATGACCGTGTCTACGTGGTGTTTGGACTTATATGCAAAAAGGCAAGATGCCCGTGCATTGCACGGCACACCATCATCACCAACTCAATTTTTTCTCTACTCCTACTCCTATAAAAGACTCAGTTGGTGATGATGGAGGCGAGGAGGCGTGTTCAGCTGGGCGTGCAGCGGACGGCGCAGCACTATTCGATTTGTTATAAAAAACAAAGAAGAGTAGTAGAGATAGAGACATAGGGAGGAGCACGAGGTTGTGGGAGATAAGGATGAACGAGGCAAGGCCTTATCTGTAAATGTGGAGAGAGGTGCGAGTATCTTTTGTAAAATTGTCATAGTTGGCTTTCTATCCGTCAGATATAGATCGGACGGTCTATATTACAAGATGGCAGGCATACCATCATCACCAACTCGGTTTTCTATAAGATTAGATATAGATAGATAGAGACTAGGGAGTACTAGTAAGGACACCATCTACTGCTTCGTGTACTTCTCCTGCGCTCCATTCGGCGGCCGCAACGTCCCCTACAGCCACTCCCTCCTATGCTACATTCGGCGGGCGCTGTTGAAATTCGGGGAGCGCACTCTCGCGACTGCTGGCAGCCACGACTTCACCGACGCCGACTTCTTCCCCGACCTCGGCAACCTCTTCCTCAACGACATGGGCAACAACCTCAACGCCAACGGTGCTGCTCCCATTGCACCGTATGTGTTTCTGTCCTTCCTGTTTGAAATCATGGTAGAATTCATGTTTCTACTCTGTATCCTACTACTATTCTAGTCCACATGATTAGTTTCATCTCTGTTATAGCCGTCATGATTTATTTTGTGCTTATTCGGATTAAATCTCGTAGTAACTTGCTCATATATTCAACTGGCGCAACGTCCCCTACAGCCACTCCCGTTTCATGGACGGCCTGGTCGATGCCTCCAAGGAGTGTTTCGTCCACTGGTCTGAGTGCCTGATGCTGTTTTGTGGCTCGCCAGCGGACATGGTGCATCACCTCACGGATGCGTGCAGCGGTCACTGTTGGCCCTTGGCGGAGAACATCAAGTACGAGACGTGCTACCCGTTCACCATGCCGGAGTCGCTGGAGGATCACCGCCGCCTGCTAGTCTCGGAGGAGGACGACAGCGTCTTCCTCTTGATCGTGGGCACCGGCGAGGCCCGCGCAGGCCACCGCCCCGTCTCTGTAATGTGCGTTAGGGGCGACGCCGCTGACGCTGACACTGACACGAGGCTGATGTATGGGTGCGTGGTCAGTGTTACTACCCCTCCAGGTCGCGTGGGCGACGACACCAGCCTCATCAAACGGACTTGGACTCTGGGGAGCTGGGACTATCCCGCCAATGTGGACTTGGAAAACCCATGGCATCCTTTACCTGCCGACGTGGTGCACGGGGACTCCAAGGAGGTTCACCTGGACATACACATTATCAAGTTAAATGTTGATCATTAGTCTTCGCTCAATGTAATCCGCTGTCTAAGCATGTGGAGACTTCCATGTAGGATCTTGCTCTATTGGAGTATCGCGCATGAATAAAAGTGTATCCATTTATGGTTTAGTCTATAATCTTCCATGTATGAATTTTTACTACAGTACTGGTGAAAGACTTACGATGAACTATTTCTGACATCTCCTCTTCCCCCTTGCAAGTCATCCTGATTTAATCCCTCCGTCTAGGTGTATAAGGGCATGGTTAATATTACTTAATAGTATAGCCAACTATTGACTATAAGAAAGTGCCATGTCATCTGTAGCCAATATGTATAACAATCGATACTCAAAAACTATTTCTTAAAGATCATTTCTTGCAAAGCAGAATAAGTGTTATTTCTTCACAAGTTTTGGATGCAGGTTGAACAGTTGAACGCTTTTGTTTGCAAAAGATACCTTTTTATCTATTTCACCCAGATGTTTGTGAGCTCTAGAGATGAAATAATATCCGAAGAAACCTATCGATACCCGTTACACATGAGATGACCCCCACATCCTTTGTCAAAATAAAAAAACTCCCTGATCAATGCATTTCACTCTTCGGTGCAACGCACGGGCACCTTACTACTATAGATTAGTACGACCAAAAATTGAACTAACATTATATATAGTATGATAAATGCTGATGCATGTCACCTTAAATTATATCATTCAAAACTATGTTCAAATACGAATCCAATGATATAGTTTTTGTTGACATGCACTAACATTTTGTCTGTTAAATCTTCAGTCAAATTCAATGGGGGACTAATAAACCACGACTGATGTAGTACAAGTGTAGAGGGCAGCGCTGCACGGGAGTCTCACCTCTCACCCCGCTCGTGGCGCGGCAGTAAAGCCGTCATATTACAAAACCCAACCACTCCCAGTAATAAGTGGCCTGGTAAAATAAACGGACAAGCAACCATCACATCCCTCCGTCTTTTTTGCATTTTATCTCTCTGCATTTACTTTCTCCGGTTCATCTCGCACACTCGATCCCTAGCTACTAGTCCTAGGGCCAGTTCTTTTGGCGGCTTCCCCAGCTTTTCCCACAAGACTAGTCATAGTGGAGAGTAACAATAAGGCGCCTCACTCATTTATTTGGGCTTCTAAACTACTAATCCGTCCTGGATTATTCCTCGCCATTGTAATCTGTGCTAAATTTTGACCAAATATTTAACTGATAAAATGTTACTCCCTCTGTCTAGGTGTGTAAGTCATCTTACGAAAACCAAATAATCCCAAAACACATAGGCGCGGTGCATTAACTTCTACCTCGTTTCTTGTTTCTTGACATACTCCCTCTGTTCCTAAATATAAGTCTTTATAGAGATTTCAACTAGTGACTACATATGGAGCAAAATGAGTGAATCTACACTCTAAAATATGTCTATATACATCTGTATGTGGTAGTACATTTGAATCTCTAAAAAGACTTACATTTAGGAATGGAGGGAGTATCAACCAATAAGAGATAAAGAGTGTGCATGCTTTTAATGACTTGAGATATCAAACACGACATGCAGTGGTTAGTTCATTGCATGCAATACTATTAATTAGCAAATAAACATTAACATTTCTTGTTTTCTCCTCCTCCTTGGTCACAGTGCACAGCCTAAGATGACTTACTCACCTAGATGGATGGAGTAGTGCATGTGACATGCACTAACATTTCATTAGTTAAATTTATGATCAAAATTTGACACTTATTACAATGGGGACCAATAAACCAGGACGGAGGTAGTAGTTATGGGATTACTAATCTAGAAGCCTAAAAGAACTGGCCCCTGGTACTCCTACTAGTAGTAGTACTCAAGTTGGAATTCCAATTGCACGGCACAACTTGTTAGGCAAAAAATTCGGTACAGGGTGTAGGAAGCGGTTTGGGAATTTGCATGCCTTTCCAACCAGTGAGATACTCCGTACAAAGTACGACAAAGAAATAACCACAGAGAAGGAAGCTAAAAGTAAACAATCAAACGAGCATTTTTGCATTTGTTTTGCATTGAATCGTTTCACAAGCTTGACTAGTGCTGTTTTTCTACTTTTACAAAAACCGCATCGTAATGTTAAAACGTGCATTTGCACGTACATAAGTAATAGTAGTACTCCCTCCGTCTAGGTGTACAAGTCTTCCCTCCTTCTTGGTCAGCGTGCACAACCAAAGATGACTTATTGACCTGGACGGAGGGAGTAGCACAGTCTGCAAGCATATATCAAGAGAGACGTGTAGTCCGATAGTATATAGTAAAGTTTGTGCTATATGCACGTACTTGCAAAATGCGTAATAATACACAAGGTTTCCAAACTTTTCCTTTTACATACTTAATTAAGGATGCTAAAACTTCCTGAACATTCGGGATCTATCATTTGCGTCCTAAAACTAATGAGATTGCCTTATGAAACGAAAATTATACTCCTCCTAGAAGCCACAACGCTCGCAGGAGCGCTTGCGGCGCGCCATGACTGCCCTGGTGCACGTTCGTTTCCCAGCGCGCCGACACAACGCCTCTTCCTCAGCCTCGCAACTTGCGAGGTGCTGATTGGCAGCTTGCCGGCGGGCGAGTGCGATCTCACCAGTGTGGTGATCCGGTGCCAACAGGTACTCCTCCTCACTGGAAGCGTGCACCCGGTCCATGTACCGCCAAGCGTAGATGAGGCGCTTGGGTCCGACTGCACTCAGGGCATTGGCACGGGCGTCCTCCACCACCCTCACGGCCCACGCATGAGCCTTCTTCCAAAGAGCCATTTGCCTGACTCTCTCGGACGCGACATAGGCCTCCCAGGCAGCTTGTTCCGCGGTGCGCTTCTCTTCCTCGGCCTTCTTCTCCGCCTCTTTTTTGGCGCGCTCTGCTGGAGGCAAAGCCTCCCTCAAGGCGACATCCATTTCTTTCCAAAGCTCCTCAAGGCTGGGGGGGCTCGGCGGGCGGCGCGGCATTCTCCTCGTAGCAGGGAGCCGACACGTCCTCCGACGCGTGTGCTTGCGAGATTGGGAACGCCGACGCGTCCACCTCGATGCGTCACGGCGAGGAATGGAACACCAACGCGTCCTCCTCGAGTAGTGGCGGCGAGGAATGGAACAGCGACGTGTCGCGTCACGGTGAGGAGTGGAACACCGATGCGTCCTCCTCGACTAGTGGCGGCGAGGAACGGAACGGCGACGCGTCGCGTAGCGGCGAGGAGCAGAACACCGACGCGTCCTCCTCGACTAGTGGCGGCGAGGAATGGAACGGCGAAGCGTGACCGTCCACGTGGTGCAGCGAGGGGCTCCTAGGGCTTGGGAGGGGCGATGCCATGGTGGTCGACGTGAGAGGGAGGGGGAGGAGATAGCGATGAACATGAATGTGAGGGGGGAGGAGATAGCGATGTCGTGGGAGGCGCAGTATTTATAGCGAGCAATGGCACACCTACGTAAGATATGGACTGAGCTGCACTGACTTAACTGCAGGTCCAGTTGCGTCACTGACATGTGGGCCAGTCCCCTGTTGGGCCCATATGTCAGTGACCCAATGCACATGAAGTTAAGTAAAAGCTACGTGGGCATATTTGTTGGAGAAAATTACGGGGGAGAGAAGGGGTGGAGATATTGCTGGTCACAACGGATTGGACGAGCGTGGGGGGAGGAGAGTCATACATGCAGATTTTTTCACACGGGGTGGAGTGGTGGGACCGCCGGAGGGAGAAGGAGACTTTGGCAGGCATATTGTTTCCACACATTGAGAGGAAAAGAGTTGGAGACGAACGGGCTTCCTGCAGGTATGGGGAACGGTGCATAATAAGTCATCTTGCATGCCGGGCTAGGTATAGTCTCAAGTCATTAAAAACATACACGCCCCACACATGTTCATATTTCAAGGTGCACTAAATTATTGCATGCGATGATTAAGGCTGGCCATCATGGTGGTATCTTAGCTGGTATCATGCACACGGGAATAGCAAACATGCTGATGTGGCAAAGAATTAAAGAAGAGAGGGGGGTTAGAGTAACTAGTGTTCATGCATGCATTGGTAAACACATTTTTTTGTGAAGAACGACAACATTAGTTGAGTACTTTTGCAGACTTCAAAAACTATTCCACCGCCTCTACTATCTTGCTAAGAGTAGGTGAAATTTTTGAGTCGAGCCCTTTAAACTAGAAGGGAGGTAGTGGTACTCTAATAGCTAGGTGTGTAAGTCATCTTACGAAAACCAAATAATCCCAAAACACGTAGGCGCGGTGCATTAACTTCTACCTCGTTTCTTGTTTCTTGACATATCAACCAATAAGAGATGAGGGTGTGCATGCTTTTAATGACCTGAGACTATCAAACATGACATGCAGTGGTTAGTTCATTGCATGCAATACTATTTAATTAGCAAATAAACATTAATGTCTCTCGTTTTCCCCTCCTCCTTGGTCACGGTGCACAGCCTAAGATGACTTACTCACCTAGACGGAGGGAGTATCAACATTCACAATGTCAAATCAATATTTTTACACTCATTATAAAACGTAGTTCTTATACTCATTATAATCAGTATTGTAGATATTGATATTTTTAGTATAAATTTGGTCGTGGGATTTCATTGATGCCTGTCAAAGCATGGAGGAAGCGGAGCTTAGGGCTTGCATTGCCGGTCTCTACATAGGTATTTCTCTTCATAATCCTGTAATTTTAGAGACTGATTGCGCTTTTGTGGTAGCGTCTCTTGCATCGGGGGACTATGACAGGTCTGCTATGCGTGACCTGAAGATGAAAGCGTTGAGCATCTCGAAGTTGATCAACAATCTTCAATTGTCAAAGATTAGCCGTTCGGCCAATAAGGTGGCACACTTAATCGCTAAGTATAGCTTTGACAATAGATTAGATGGTATTCTTGTAAATAACGTACCGCCCTGTGTGGTGAATATTGTATCGAATGAGTGTACTGGTGTGGCTGGTTAATTAATATAAGGTGATGTTCAAAAAAGTATATACTTGGTCATACACTTTGCAAACGGTTGACGGGAGTAAAAAGGACCAGAGGGAGTATCATGCATGCGGAGTAGGCAAAAAAAATGCTCATTTATAGCCGGTCGAAGTCTCAAAGGCCGCGACCGCGCGAGGGAGGCGAAGGTCATGGGAGGCGCGACGGTTAACGGAATTAAGTGAAGTTACATCCACGCGCCGGCATGGCGTGCGAATAGGCAGAAGCTATACCGTCAGGCCTATGATATGGGTCTAGTAGACATGACATCTAGTGGGTCCCGCATAGTTCTCGAGAACTCTTTGGGGGCTTGCAGCCGTTTATCCACCGGGCAAGCCAGCAACCCCACGCCTTTCACACGCCCTACTCGTCCCCATCTTCTACCACACAACAGTTCACTCCTAGTCGTCCCGTCCTTTCACATTAGTTCGCTCCTAGTTTTTGCGGGGTACAACAGTTCAACTTCTCCTAACCCTCCTCCGAAATCCATGGCCTCCCAAATCTCCATGGTCGCCGCTGAGTACTAGGTTAGATCCATCACTGGCGATCAGTTCATCATCATCTACACATGTGGATCCGCGACGGTGAAAGCCCTACGCATGTTCAGTAGTTCAACGGATGAGTGGGTCGCTGGGCTAGATGTTGAGTACACCACAGTCCTGGGACGAGAGAAGGATCTAAAGTACGAAGAGAGGAAGAAGCCTGCCATGATCCAGGTTTGCGTACATAATGTTTGCTTGATCTACCACATATGCCATGCCGACGTTGAGTGCCAGGATTTTAAGAACTTCCTCAAGGACAAAAGAGTGAAATTCGTTACTGTAGGCTTTAAGAACGACAGGGATGTCTTGTGTCGGATAGGTCTCGTTGTAGGCCAGCCCTTCGATCTCCAGAAGGCAAGCCTGGTGTCCTCCTCTCAACCTTCAATGCTGACCCTGGCAGCAGCCATGATTGATCCTTCGTACGCTAAACTGAAGAAACCTCATCACGAGTTTCATCATGCATGGGAGTCGAAGACATTAGATGAAGATCACATCCTGTACGCAGCAATGGATGCCTACCTTTGTTTAAATATCTACATGGGTTGGATGAAGAAGCAGAGCCCAGTGTCCGGTTCAAGCAAAGAAGCGTCGGCGAAGAGGAAGAGGAAGAGGGACGAGGACGAAGTCGAGGACGTGGACTCGGACTCCGAGTAGGTGGCAGTGCCGTCGCTCATGCTGGTTCTACTGCAGTGTCAAGCGGACTAGTTGCTTAGTTTATTTTCAAGGGTGTGTTGTGCTGAGGCCCCAGCAGAACTATGTTTATGTTCTTTCTCGTTATTTGAACTCTTTAGTACGTAGAGTAGTACTAGTACTATGTCTTACTACTGTTCTTCTTGCAGTTGGTACTACTGCTCGTACCTTCGTGTTCCTACTGTACTTAATACATTCGTACTAGTAGTATAATTTGGGCCAGTCGATTTGTGAAAGAAGTTTGATGGAGCGAAGGAAGAAGACGACAGAAGAGGTGGAAGAAGCCCTTCTAGCCATCCATGTTGCATCAAACGGCTCACATGAGTCAATTGACCCAAATTTCTCCTTCAGATTGCAGGATCCACGTGGCATTCAAGGTCTCGAAGGTAGATTCCGCGTCCGCACCCGGTTTGCAGGCTCGACGCGTGTGCAACCAGATTCCGCCACGACAGCCACCATGCGTGCCTCCTCCGTGCGGGCGGAGACAACAATGACACGCTAGTTCCTCCTCGCCGGCATGCTGGAGCACGCGCTTGTCCTCCTCTTTGTACGTTGTGTGCATAGACGCGGCTCCACCAGCTGCTCACGTGCTTGGCAGCGCGGCGGCATGGCGAGGAGGGATTGTAGACGAAGTGAGCGGGCGAGCCTTCGACTTCATGTCACAGGGATGGCGGCGACACGGCGGTGATGGGCGAGAAATTGTTGGCCGGAGCAGGCGGGCGCCGGCATGCGCAACGGCAGCGGCGACATATTTATGAGTGCGCGTGTCGGAGCTTACTTTAGTTTTCTATAAGGTTGGTCAAACTTAAAAGAAAACTGTACTAGTACACCTAAACATTAGACTTAGGCAGCGCTTTTATTAGTTTTTTTGAAGTTAGTACCGCAACCACGATACGGAATCATGTGCAAGCGCGTGAACCGCGGCCGCGCGGTCGATCGAACGGTGCGTCACCATGTCGCGCTTGAAGGACATCCACCGAACCTTTTTGTGTGTGTGAAAACAATCCTCAAGTATTACTCAACTTTTTCTTCCTGGGAAAGTTCTTGACGCTACAATATTTCCATATATTTGAATTTAGCTCTAGTTTGTGTTTATTTGGATTTGGACGTTTTAGGTGCGCCCTAGTTTTTTTAATACTTATTTTGTGTGTGTGACTGAGAGAGAACATGTGCATGTGTCCATATGTGTGTTGTGGCGGAAGGGCAATGTGGAGACGGTGTGCGTGTGATACAGACATAGAGAGGTGTGAATGTGCAAATGATCATGCATGAGTGAGACATAGACAGATGCCGATACGTTGTGTATACATGAGAGAACGGTCTTCTAGTTTACTTGTGTGTGTGTGTGTGAGAAAGAGAGAGAGAGAGAGGAGCATCCGTAACACAACAACCATCTCTCTCGATTCGTCCGTCCCTCGCACGATCGCATGCAACACATGCATCAACGCACACATTTTAACACCCTCACCCGACCCCTGCCCACCTCAAGGCCCGCACAATCTCTTCGTGAATACCCATTTCTCTCCTTAGGTTTGTTTTCTCTCAATATCTGACACACACACACACACACACAGAGAGAGAGAGAGAGACACACACACATGCAGCACAACACACACACACACACTCCCCCGAGCACACAATTCATCCCCATCCAAGGTTATACGACGACCACTCTCGCTTGTGCTTCTTTGCACCCCAACATGCACAACACCTCAATCTTCAAAGAGGGCATCGAGCAGATCGAAGACGGCGACCACACCACGCTAGAGAATGCGGGGTCATTTGGAAGCAGGGTGATGTGACGACGGCTGACTGACTCCTCCCCCCACCCCCTCTCTCTCTTGCACAAAATTACCAATCCCTCTCTCCCCCGCACAAAATTGTCAATCCCTCAAACCACGAGATCCTTCCCCTGTCATCCATGTTTTTCCATCTCTCTCATCAAACATGTTGTCTCTTCTCCTTCCACGTATACAGAATCCGGATGCACATGCATCTCACGTATATTACATGTCTCCATCTTTCTCACAGACCTAACTACTTCCTCTCTCTTTCTCTCTCTCTCTCTCTCTCTCTCTGTCTGTCTCGTTAGGTTTGTCTCCTACTCTCTCGTCCACATACATACAATCTTTCCCACCTTATCTGCTCCATATTCAAAAGATCTCTCTGCACGTTTCATTCACACATTGGGATATGTCAAAATGTTGCTTCTATAATGGCTGATGTAGAGTTATGGTTGTTTTTGTTGCATCCTACAAAGTAATAACTATGAAATGCATTTAGATTCTCATTTGACTGGGATTATGTGAGTTTGAGCATGTTGTGAAGTACTATAGACCTTGTATACATCTTGGGATTCGAGCAGCATGTGTTCCCATCGCTCTGTGCCTTGCCACCGCTCTCTGCCTTGCCACCGCTCTCTCCCCGCTCTTTTTCGCCAGGAAACTTGGGGATACCGCGGCGTCCGCGTGTCGCCGGGAAACTTGGGGATAACGCTGCGTCCGCGCGCGCCCCTCCGGCGGCTTCTCCGCCGAGATCCGGTTCCACAGGATGCGCCTCGGCGTCGGCAATTTCGACACCGCCAATGAGGCTACCCGCGCGTACAACGCGGTGGCGTGGCACCTCCTGTGGCCTCATAGAACAGTGAACTTCCCCAATGTGCCGATGCGGGAGCGGGCGCAGGAGCTCGCGCCTCTGCCATGGCTTAGCACCGACGAGGATCATTGCGACAACCGAAGGCGGGAGCACCGTCTGAGCATCGCCGAGATGGACGAGGAAGCCATGGCGCTGTGGCACCAACACTTCCCGCAGGAAATCATCAATGAGCGCGATTTCTACACGCAAAGGAGGGCGGAGAGGGATAAGAGGATGGCGGAGCGAGCCGCCTATCACGAGGACAAGAGTAGGCGAAAAGGGGACGCTCAATTCATCATGAGGCTAGGAGCAGCGTCGCCCTCGGAATCCGACGATGATCGGTATCTTCACGCATACAGTCAGACATCGGAGGAGGACATCACCAAGGAGGAGTCGGACGACGAGGAGTAGTTGAATTATCTTTTTTTATCTATCTATGCTAAGAACTATCCTCTACTCTCTAGTATCTACTTCTCGATCTCAGCACTGTAAACGCTTCTTAAAGCACCACGCATTGCGATTCTGTTGGAGATGCTCTAACATGGCAGACGAGTGCTTTAATGTTGCCCACAAGATGCACGAGTATTACTAGTAGTATATTTTTCTTGCCATGTTGAGATTTTAAAACCACGAGTGCGAACATGTAGAGGAGCAATGAAGACCAAACACGGGATATTCGGGACATCTTCAAGGAGCGTGGCAAGTTAAAGAGGAGCTGCACTGAACCTGTAAAACGAGCTTTGGTTAGTAACACCCTTTCAATTACTTTCGTTTAGCCTCGTGTTCTTTGATGTGTATATGTTGTAGTTTCTGTTTCTCTTAAGCGCGGTGTTCTTCGATGTGTAATAAGAAGAGTCTTAATTGTCATAATGCTTTCATTTTTAGCTTGATGTAGGAACTGGGTGTTCTCACCTTGTAGTCTATTTTTATATTTCTTTTCCTTTTGAATTCACTTCTCCGAGTTCTTTTTATCTGGCATCTACTAAATGGATCTAGGTTGCGCTGAGTATTGATCTAAAAAACAACTAACTTCATGTCAGGATGCAGTTCCTGCGAGAAGGGAACTATGGTCAACCTCGAGATCATGTATCCAAAATGAGGCTGGATTACACACAAGGTGCCAGTTCCCTAATGATGCTGGATTAGAGACAAGGTGCAAATTCCCAGATGATGCTGGATTATACACAAGCCAGGTGGAGTCGTCAGCTGTTCGTGTCCTCGTGGCATTAGTAAAGGCTGAAAGAAAGCGTGCAGCAGCCCTTGAGAAAGTAGAGGAGTTCCTGAAGAAGCGAAAAGAGCAATCAGTTGCTCTCTTCACCCAAGCCAAAGAAGAGATGGAAGAAGCCAGAAATAAGCTAGCAGAGGCAGAGCAGGCTAGGCGTCTCCTGCTATCTAAAACTATCGTCAATACAAAATTTCCTTCATAATAGCTAGGTTCAAATGTTTATCTAATCAACATGCCTGTTGTGATGTATGTGCATCTACTGATGTGGCACAAAATGTTTTTTCGGGTCATGTAATAACAACAATTACTTTCCAAATAATAACAGACGAAGCATTGAACATGGTATAGTTCACGCGCAAGCCCGACATTCCAAGTTCAACTTCCACATCAAACTCATGTTCATAGATATCTGCACATTCATACATAATGTCCACAACCATGATTCACTTCAAAGCCAAAAAAAATGTGAGGAGAGTTATAAATAAAGAAAAACCTCTACTAGTTCCTGCTACCAGTGCGAGCACAACAAGTCAAGACCATGCATAAATTAATTATATTTTAGTCATTTTTTGTGTTCTAAAATGCCTGCCGGATCGCGGAAAGACGTGTTGCCGACACACGCGCGGATTCAATGAAGGCAGGTGGGGCAGTCTAAGCTGGTTGCACGCGGCGAGGAGGCGTGCTCAGCCGGGCCTGCAGCGAGTGCGGCCGTCTTGGCCGACGCGCCGGTTCAATGCCTACACTATGAGAGGTCGCGTCCGTGTCAGAGCAATCACTCCCTCCAGTCCTTTTTTGTTTGGGTATAACAAAATCTCGTTTTCCATTCACATTTTACAAGTAAAATTCGTGGACACACTTTGACCCAAAGTACGATGGGGACTAGTAAACCAGAATGGAGGTAGTAGTTTTTTTAATCAAAGAAGGGTTTCCCCTTCCATTTTTCATTACTGAAAACCAGCATCTAAATCTAAACCATAGTATTTGCCCAAGAACTACCAGGTTCAACATCTCGCAACATAAACCCATACAACCATACGCCAAGGAGGTACGCAGTACTATGAATTCCATTTTCGCTCCATACCAATCATTCTAAAAACTACTTACTACTTATAACGTGCCATTGAAAATCGGAACCCTTAACCCCGCTAAAAAATGATATTTTAAACGTGGCTACTCGATCTATGGCAACTGGCGAGCCACCGCGCTCCAAGTCGTTCACCTGTGGTCTCGACCATCAACTCCTATGGATCAAATTATCATGCGAGCTGACTATTCCTACAAAGGTGCTCCACCACGTACCCGGTACCCGCGAATGCAACAATCGTGCACCTAGGGTTTTAGGGTTTATTTGTTAACTTCGCCTTTACGTAACACTCATGTGTGCGAGACAGCGAGAGGCCGACTGCGTGCGTGCGCCTCTTCTCTTCGTATATGTACTCCACCGTTTGTCTGGTGTCCAAAAAATTATAATAACTACTAGCAATGTGCCAATGCGTTGCCACACAATCAAAGTAGATTAATACATATTCACCGATTTGATAGAAAAAAAGTCTAGTTTTGAAATACGTATATCACTAAAAATATGTTATGTTTCACTCAAAATATATTCCTTTGGCGGTTTTGATGAGATAAGGGAGGAATGTTGTTGGTTTTAAGATTCGAGAAGTGGTATATGTCTAATTTCTACTCTTACTAGCAAGATGCCCGTGCGTTGCACGGAACATCAAGATCTTGTGGGAGAAAAGGATGAACGAGGGAAGGCCTTATCTGCAAATGTGGTGAAGAGTGCGGGTAAATTGCCATATTTTCCTTCCTATCCGTCAGATATAAATCGGACGACCTACATTGCAGGATGGCAGGCCCACCATCATCACCAACTCTATTTTTTATCCCTACTCTTATAAAAAGCATTGTCGGTGATGATCGTGTGCCTGCCATCCTGCAATATAGGCCGTCCGATCTATATCTGACGGATAGGAAGGAAACTATGGCAATTTTGCAAAAAGATACCCACACCCCTCTCCACATTTGCAAATAAGGCCTTCCCTCGTTCATCCTTTTCCCCCACAAGATAAACTACTCATACAAATGCATCTTGATGTTCCGTGCAACGCATGGGCATCTTGCTAGTTGTTGCAAAAAGCCCATGTGTGTGTGAGAGAGAGGGAGAGTGGAGGAGGACGGAGTGCATGTGTGACAAAGACACAAGGAGTGTGTGTGCGATAGGTATCAGCTTAAAATGAGGCGATAGTGTGTGTGTGCACGATCGAGAGGGCGTGTCTCAAGAAGGGAAGAAAAATCTACATAGATACAAGGAGCGGGAGAGAGACATGTATGCGATGGTGGAAGCACGAGTGTGCGGGTGTATAAACCTATCTAGAGGCTAGCTAGTCGATAAATGTTTGTGAGAGAAATACGAGTCGGGGTGCGAAAGCGAGAGTTTTGTGTGTGTGAGAGAGAGACGGTAGTCGGGAAGGGGAGTGGAAGCAGGAGTTGTGTTGTGTGTGTATGTGAGAGAGAGAGAGGAGACGGTAGTCGGGGTTGTCTGATCGGTAAACAAATGAATAATGTCAGTCTGGGATGGAGACGAAAAGGAGACCGCAACAAATGTTGTGTCTACAGGAGAGAGAGAGAGAGTAATTTTAGTGGTATGAGTCATATGTAGAGACATATAGGGTGTGTGAGAGAATCCCATAGAGAGAAAGACAAAGTGAAAGACGAGTGGAGACTGTGTGTGTGGCGGTGAAAAAGAAAGCTTAGGTACCGAGTGATACCAGAGAACAGTAGAGACGTGAGAGATAATGAAAACCGTGTAATGTATAATGATAGGGAGAGTGTGACACTTCTCAAGGGAGACGTCGAGAGACCATGTTTGCGAGGATAGGAGAAACATGAAGTGAGCGTGCGGGTGAGCTGGAGAAAAGAGAGTGATAGCTACCTGAAGGAGCATGCATGCGAGAGAGATGGGCGTGAAAGGAGTGAACAAAAAAGGGATTCAAATATTTGAATTCGAGATGATGATACATGTAATCCATACTCGAACCAAAATTGATCTATCAAACATGCATACTCATATGAATTCACGCACATCTATGTTATTTAATATGTAGATATTACTGATCCATACATTTTAGTAGAACATAATTTGGTTAAATTTTTTCGAATTCAACCTTAAGATTTCGAGATCGTTGTATTTGTAAATCATATTATACATATAAAGGAGCAGAATTCTTTGTTGTGCTTTTGAAAGTATATATAAAAAATGATGTATATAGAATGTAATTCCAATTGAAAATGGATCCCGCCCGAAAAAAATAGAATACAAACGGGATTCGAATTGAGTTGGCACGGTAAACGTGCACTCTGCAAAATTTGAACGAAGCGGGGAAAGTCGCAGTAACCGCCCGAAACCAAAATCTGCGAGATGGAAATCACTACTGCCTATCCCTGCCACGCAAAGCCTATCTGCTGGATTTCTATAGGTTTCGATAGGGGTAGGTTTGTAATTTCACCCAAACGTGACGTAACCGCCTCTCACCCGGATTCATACACGGTGGGCGCCAAAACACAATGTGTCCTCGGCCGAAATCGACTCCCTCCCCGATTCATATTCATACACGGTGGGCGCCAAAAACAAACTCTCGTCGGCAAATATTCGGTGTATGCGAGATTACCGTCCTATCCCCAACCGACTAATGTTGCTGTGATGTAGTAGAAATTTGAAACGGGGGCTAAGTTTGTAAATTTCCTCGCATTTGAGACAAGCGTGCCCTGAATACATGGTTCCCCCTTCCTCTCTACCTCCCTTTTCCCCATTCGTACTCCGTGGGCGCCAAAACACCCTCTCCACCCCACCCTCCGTCCGCCACCGTCCGCCACCCCATCCACCGCTGTCCTCCTCCACCATGCCGGAGCTGATACCCCGCCGCCGCCGTCCATTACAAGAGATCGACCTCTCTCGTCCATGCCTTCGGACCGGTATGCTTGCATCCCGTCCTCTCGCTTCATCCCCGCCGTCGTGCACCTTGTCGGCGCCGCTCCTACAACCATTTCGTCCACCGCGCCCCGCTGCCACCGTCTACCCTCCTAGATCTGCTTCCACACTGCCGCAGCCATTTCTACCACATCA